>NC_090072.1:4156963-4433774 GCF_038355195.1 Osmerus mordax | reverse complement strand
CACTGGGCAGCTCCAACATTAGCCTGTGCATACGTCCACTCACTGCTTCCCCTGCTCTGGAGTGCTGGGAAAAGCAGCCTTTCTGCTTCATAAGTGAATTGTCTGCATTTCCTATGGTGGACAACGAGCCTTGCGCTAATCGCATTAGCTTCAATAATGTGAGAGCAATACTTTTGACTGCTGCTGTGTCTTCTGGTGTTAGCTGTGCTAGCTGTAGAAGCAGTGCCGTTCATTCTAACCTCAGCTTTGTGTAGGTTTGCGTTAGCCTGTTTAGCTGTTAGCTCTGTGGAGCCTTGTCTGTCTCTGTGTGTGTGTGTGTCTGTGTTTGTGTGTGTCTGAGAGAGAAAGAGACAGAGAGAGGGTGTGGATTTGGGTGTGGATATCCAGCTTGTTATGCGCTAATATGCATTAGAATTAAGCTCATTCCTCTGGAACGAAAAATGCCGAAAATTAGATGTACATTGAAGACGAAGGAAAGAACAAGAAGTGAGAGAGGGAGTAAAAAGGAGTGGGGGTCGGCAAATGATGAATTTACGTAATGTTTCTTTTCAGAAAGTCAGGGATGAGGTCGCCACAAACGACTTCTTTTCAACGTAAGCCTAGGGAAATGAAGCTTGGGATTTTCAATAGGAATAATTAGCCCGTTTGACAGATTTGCCGCGCTGTTTTCTGTGGTGGGAAGCCTGCCTCCACTCTGTTTTGGGGCATAATCTCTTCTTTGAGGACGGCAGAGTGACCAGTGAAGCGTTTTCCGGAGAAATCTGGCAATTAAAGAGACCATAATAATATCCATCTTGTGGATTGTAATTAGAACCTGTTTGAGTTGACGTGAGAGGAGCTTAGAAGTCTTTAGACCCCAGCGGGAGGTGCTGGTGAGCGAGTGTGTGTTCGTGTGTTTGTGTGTGTGTGTGTGTGGTTGTGGTGTTGAGTTAGGATGAGTAATGAAGGTGCCACTCTCAAAGACAAAAATGTACCCATCCATCGCCCCTGTTCAGCCCTATCCCTGATTCAGCATGAGGCCACAAGCACATTTAGGATGTGAGGTGTAGGATAGGAGTCTTGTGTAACTCCAGTGAAGCTTAGACATATTTGAAAACAAGTTTTATCTCGTTCACGGGCAAGGGAGGAGTGCATTTATTTGGCCCTTGTGTTTTTCGGTGTCAGCAACTAGTGATGGTTATCACATCCGATGCCCTTCAGTGACACATCCTGCCCCTGCACTTGAGCTGTACCCTCTGTCAACGTAGGAGAGGGAGGGAGGGAGGGAGGGGAGGGAGGGAGGGGGGAGGGAGGGAGGGAGGGAGGGAGGAGGGAGGGAGGGAGGTAGGGAGGGAGGGAGGGAGGAGGAGGGAGGGAGGAGGGAGGGAGGGAGGAGGGCAGAGGCAGGAGGGAGGGAGGGAGGGAGGGGAGGGGCAGAGGGCAGGGAGGAGAGGGAGGGAGGGGAGGGAGAGGGCAGGGAGGGAGGGAGGGAGGGAGGGAGGGAGGGAGGGAGGGAGGGAGGGAGGGAGGGAGGGAGGGAGGGAGGGAGGGAGGGAGGCAGAGGGAGGTTTTGGCTGAGCGCCTCCAAGGTGTTTAATTGTCTTCATAGAAGACCGCCCCACCTGTTTCCTTCTCCAGCTGACTCTGATCCCAGCCAAGACACGGCATGAATAAACAAATCACTCACTCACAACAAGGGCTGAGCTCAACTGCTCCCACATCAGCCTAAGCCTTCCATTGGCCTCTGTCCCATACCCATCCATGTGTTTCGGAGGTTAATAAGGTCAAGCCTGATTTGAAGTCTCGGTTTGGTCAGCGGTCAATCAATAGCATCTTCAAACTGGTCATCATGACCTCTGCGGGGTGAAGTACATCCAAATAAATACCTTGGTTCATCCTCCGCAATAAAACGCTAATATTTGAATTCTGTCCATCCCCCTGTTTCTCGTCTCTGTTGAATTACAGTCACAAGGGAAGAGATAACTCGTCCAGGTCAGCTCAATGGGGAGAGAAATGTTTTCCACACTTCACAATATTTAGGCAGACGCTCAAGCCATTAAATAAAATGGTAGAGAGAAAAAAAACAGCCCATTCGCAACAACATTGGGGCAGCTGGACCCCAATGTTGTTTTATAGCTCTCTCTCTCTCCTGTTTCTCTCTCCCCCCCTTTCACTCTCTCTCTCTCACTTTTTCTGTCTGTCATTGGAACGGCGTAAACAGCTAGGGCGCTGCATGAATGAGATTTCAAAGAAAAGAAGGTTTAGCCGAACTCCAAAGTAAGGAGTCAAAAGTTACAATTAAAACCAGGGGCCACCGGGCGTTTTTTTCACTCCATCGCTCATCCCCCTCTCTCTCCTTTCCGCATCCTCCCACTCTCTCTCTCCCTCGTTCTCTCTCTCTTTCCATCTGACTGTTCGGAAGGTCAGCGCTGTCTGTTTGGCGTTCCGGCCTGGTGTCTGAAGGCCCACTTAAGGTTCTCTTAAGTCTTAAATGTGCTGAGCTGGCCGCCGGGGTCCAGTCTGGGCTGTGGAAGGATCACTGTGAACTCTCTGTCTCTCTCTCCCTCTCTCTCTCTCTCTCTCTTTCTCTCCATCTCTCTGACCTCTTTTCTCTGAGGCTCTCTCGTTGAGCTCGTACAGTAACTGTGTGCAGCGTGCTCGGGGTTTGCACACTGCCCCGATACTCTTTCATTTCTATGTTTTAGTCCACTGTATGCAAGCTTGTCATTATACATGTCTGTGTTTGTGTAAAAGAGTGTAAGCGCGCGAGGGGGTGTGTGTGTGTGTGAGCATGTGTGTATAAGCATGTGTGTGTGTGTGTGTGGTAAGAATGCATGTGCGCGTGTGTTCCCCGTGGATCAAAGACATGCTGACCGAGCGGTCTCTGTCATAGCTCTGGCAATGTTTGTAGCCACAGAAGTAGTAGATGAGCACGCGTGTGGGTCTCTGAGCTTGTGTGTGTGTGTGTGTTTGTGTGTGTGTTTGTGCCCTCTCGCTGGATGATTCTCAATGCAGCTGACAGTGGTGGTATCTCTCCTAGTCTCTCCTGACTTCAGCTCTGTTTGGAAAGGGTTGTGACCCCAGCTCTCCCCGGGCTCTGGTTGGTAAACAACAGTCCGTGATATGAACAGTAGGGTTGGAAAATATTCTCTCTGCTGTCTGGTATCTGCCAGGGAGGTTGTCACTGGGAGTAGAGTATGGCAGAGATTTGCAGAGGGAGAGGGGAGCTGGACAGAGTGAAAAAGATATCTTTTTTGACAGGAATAGCAAAGTTGTGTTGCTAAAATATTCTACGGTGGAATGCAACCACTATAAACATTGCCTCTACATGCGTGTGTGTAGGGATGGGAAGATCCGCCAATTCCCATTGGTGCAAAGTTGAGTGTGCACCGGACACAGTGTCAGATGAACTCTGGATGACATCGTTTCTAACATATTTGCATGTGCAAAATATATTTCCACATGAATATCGGTAGAGGTGCTATGCCTTTATCATTTAGAAATGTTGCCAATGTGACAAATTATTGAAGGCATAGACAGTTCCTTCCTCGCTAAAAACGTTTCTGAAGCGCTCTCTCCAATCTCCACTCACTGGCCAATTCTCCTAAAGTCTCCAGGGCAAGACTCGCACGAATTGGAGGACAATTGGCAGAGTTTAATCAACATGTGTTGAATTGCACCGCATTGCATTAGGAACCATTCATAAATCCTCCCACTAGCGGTTAGAGATCAGCCTACAGGATTGGTTTCGGTGGCAATGCATCGAGGTGTGCGTATGTGCGTCGCACATTCTCTCAGCGATGGGGATGCAGATCCTTATTCAGCCGGGCACGCCTGCCCTGCCTGCCTGCGCGAGCGCGGCACACGGAACGCTCGTAGAACAACAGCGGAAGCCTCCGGAAGTCCTTGCAGGGCACGCTGCGGCAGGTGAGATGGAAACCCTTTGAGACAGGTACGGGAGGAGGAGCGGGAGGAAAGGGGAGGGAGGGGGAAGAGGGGGGTAGGGGGGGGGGCGGCAGTGGCCGGAGGGGGCGTGCTGAGAGGCAGCGTGGGCCATTTGGCCCGTGTGCAGGGGGGGGGAGGAGAGGGGTGCGTGCGGGGGGGGGCGACGGAGGGCGGGGCGGCCCCACCGTTGCGGTAAACACCCGTCTCGCCCTGTCAACCATGAAAGCAATGAAGGGGTAATGGCTTTCACAAACGCGGCTACTGTGCCCTGTTTGTGAATAGGAGGGAGGAGGGGGTCGGGGGAGAGTCGAGAGAGGGGAAAGAGGAGAGGGTTTCCGATCTCGCTGTGGCATGTTTACATTAACATTTGACTCATTTAGCAGATGCTTTCATCCAATGCGACAGACAAATAGTGCATGCAGAAAGAACAGCAGAAGATGATCTATAATATGTTGCTGCTCAGAGTCACAAAAACACACAGCTAGACACACACGCACGCACACACAAACACTGTACAGTACACACACAAACAGTATACAGTATATCTACACGCACCAACACTATGTCCATACACACACTTGCTCCTCCCTACCCTCTCTCTCTCTCTCTCTCTCTCTCTCTCTCTCTCTCTCTCTCTCTCTCTCTCTCTCTTCTCTCTCTCTCTCTCACACCCACTTTTAATTTCATGAAGAATGAATGTGTTTAATCTCGCGCTCCGCTGATACGCTGGCTCTGTCGTCTTACCCCGCTAGTCGATTGAGTTCAATTTCAATTCAGGGCTCCATGGTGCCAGTTCATTTTAACCCAATCTGCTAGGTCACTTAGAAAGAAGCGTCGCAGGGTGTGGGAATTAATATCTAGCTCCTCACACTGCCCTGAAATGGATGACTCCAAGTGGAGAGCAGAAAGGCTAAAGCTAACATTAGGAAGGCTAGAGCTCTTAGCATACACTACAGTTACAGTTTGTGTCGGTACCCTTTGTATTCGGCTCTCAGTTCTCCACATTCCACAATCTCTCTCTTTCTCTCTGTCTGGCCATCTCTCTCTGTCTCTCTCTCTTCATCAATACACAGAATCCTGTCGATAATCTGACACAAGCACACACACACACACACGCTCTCCTCAGCAGTGTCTCTTGATATAAGGAGCAGGGTGGCCTTGAAGCCTCTGTACTGTATTATCCTCTAATCCCAACCTCGCAATGTGTGTGCGCAGTGAGTGCGTGCGTGCGTGTCTGCCTGTCTAATACTTGATGTCCACTGCACGAATACCTGACACGACTACCAGAGCACAGATTTCGAAAAGACCCCAAAAAAACAACGGACGCAGGCACGCACAATGGCGGCGATTAAAATGTCTCTCTGTGTGCATGCTGCACTCAGGTTCATTCTCTGGGCTCTTGTTATCCATGCAGGGGGGTCCTTAGGGGCACTGTAAGGGGAGGCCACATGCTGCGTAGTCAATGGAAGAGGGACCCCCTGGGGACTACGGAGCAATAGTCAGAGGAAGGCGACAGGACACAGAGTGTGCAATGGCCTCCGGGCGGGGAGATGTGTGTGTGTCTTGCAGGTTCACTGGTGGTCAGCGAGTGTGTGTACGTGCCTTCATGTTGAGGACGATGAGGATGTCCTGCCCCACTTCTTTCTCTCTCTCTCTCTCTCTCTCTCTCTCTCTTCTCTCTCTCTCTCTCTCTCTCTCTCTCTCTCTCTCTCTCTCTCTCCTCTCTCTCTCTCTCTCTCTCTCTCTGTCTCTCTCTCTCCTCTCTCTTCTCTCCTCTCTCTCTCTCTCTCTCCCTCACTACTCCACTTCTATCGCTCTCCCTCTCTCTGTGGGGTTAAGAGAGAGATTCTGTCGGTCATACCAGACACACTCGGGCCCGCTGTCTTTATATAGCCTCTCCCCTGGGTGGCATCGGACACATGCAAAGTCAACACTACAGTCTTAACACACATTCTCTCCTTCAACCCCTGCCTCAAGCACTCAATTATGGAGAATCTGGGTGTTGTCTAGAAGATAGGCGGCCACAACCTGGTTCGGCAAGCCCATTGGTTACGCCGTCCGTCCGTCCCCCGAACCATCCATGTATCCATGACGTCATCCATCCATCCATCTATCTGTTCATCCATCCATCCCCTCGCCCATTCACCTGCCGATCAAATATCTCTTTTCATAGGACTCACTTACTAATAATGATTTCCCCATTTCGCTTCCATTGTCCAATTAGAGCCCATCCAGTGTGTCCAGACCAGACAGACTGAGGACAGGGTGACGGGGATCCTATCGCCTGCAGTTTTAATTATTCCATCTTTAAGGGAGGGCAGGTTATTAAACGGTGTCCATTTTAATCAAGCGTGCAGTGGCCTTAAATTGGGTGGATAATTAAAGGACGACTGGGCCAAAATTGATTCGAAAGTTGAACTCAAGCTCTCTCCGGCTGGCCCTTGGACGGCGGCGGCGGCGGCGTGATAGGCCGGCGTGAGCGGGGACGCGTGAGGCGGAGCCCCGCCGGTCTCACCTGCGGCTATCCAATTTCTCCCCTTCCCCCTCGCCCCCCGCGCTTTCTTCCTCACCCTCGCCTCCCTCCTATCCCTTCCCGTTCTCCCCCTGGTTCCCCTGCTTTGTAATGGAGTAATTGTCTGGCTCTTTTCACGGGCAGACAATACTAATTACAACCCGAGTGAAGATGCCCCGAGCCTCTCCTGGAGGAGACACACTTCACAGAGGTGTCCTTAAAGCCCCTTTAAGGGATTAGCGTGTGTTCCTGTGTGTGTGCAGATCGGAATTGGAGTGAATTACGGAGTGGTTGTGGGCTGGGTACTGTGTGTGTGTGTGTGTCTGTGTGTGTGCGCGAGGGAAGTGTTACCTTTTACTTGCATGTTTACCACACTTAACCTGTCATTATGTGTCTGGAGACGAGTCGTTACGTAGGCTTCTTCACTCATTCCAGCTGTTTAGCTGTTAATGGGGAAGCAGACACGGATTGACGCTGGCTTTTAGATAGCAAGCACAAACAAAACGAAAAACAATCCTCCAATCTACATGTTCCCTCTCGGCTCCAAAATCCCTCATTTTCTCTGCACGGAGCCTCTGTAGTCCACACGGCTCATCCACTTTTCACTTTCTTTCCCTCTCTCACCTTGTCTCACCTGGTTTCAGCCACCCCCCCCCCCCCCCCCCCCTGCCACCCACACACACACAACCACATCCTCCCTCTGTTCTCTCATCTTTCTTTTCCATCTTACGCAACTCTACCTCTCCCTCTCTCTTCCTTTCTCTCTCTCCACTCTTCTCTCTCTCTCTCTCTCTCTCTTCCGCTTCACTGTGACCACAGTGACCACCTTCGTACATTCCGCCTTCGGACGCCCTCCCCGCTCCTCGTCAAACAAACAGTAACTTCACCTCTCCTCCTCTTCGCTCCGTCTCTCTCTCTCTCTCCTCCGTCTCTCGGGGATGTATTCAAGGGAGAGGGAGTCACAAGGACTAGATATGTACAGATAGATAAGTTGGCACTGTGGACGGCCAGATGGATAGACGGAGAGAGAGAGTCTAGGGTGAGAGGAAAGGAAAGACGAGCACACAGGGAATGTGGCTGTAGAGGGAGCTCATTAGTCCACGGCGGATATCAAGTCCCAGATCCAGGTAGACATCCTGAACTCAGAGGCCCCTAACACCTATTTGGTGATGAGTAATGTTGTGTGTTTGCATGTGTTTGTCACCTCCTGTGTGTGTATGCAATCTCTCTATTTGAATATGCATTCACAAATTATGTTTCGCTTATCAGTGTTAGGGTACATAGTGTTCTATTGAAAATACCAGCTGGAAACCAAAAAGGTGTGTGTGGATGTGTGTGTGTGTGTGTGTGTGAGGAGAGTGTAGACACGAAGGCGTCTGGGAGAGCTCGGCTAGTGAAACATATTTCACCAGGCCACAGCACACAGGTGACACGAGAACATTAGGCCTTCAGCCTCTCTCTCTCCCTCTCTCCCTCTACCTTCCTCATTCCCTACACCCCCCCCCCCCCCCTCCGTGCCACCCCCGCCTCTGCAAAGGCCAGAGACCTGGTTGTCTTGACAGGCAGGCTGCAAAGCCTCTTTGAGGAGGTAATTAATGGGAGTAAGCACTGCTCTTATGGAGGACGGAGAGAGGGAGGAGACGGGGGGGGGGGAGAAGACGGGGGTGGAGAGGAGGGGGGTGGAGAAGCGGTGAGGAGGAGGGGGGGCGACTTTGTCTTGAGGAGAAAAATGCAGGCTTGCTCAGAGACGGGCTGGTTATTTCACTTGAAACCGAAACGAGTCCCAAACCTGACGCATTTTCGGAGAACATTTGCTTCTTTTCACCGTGCAGTCACACCTTCATTTATCACTCCTCT
Organism: Osmerus mordax; assembly: GCF_038355195.1. NCBI lineage: Eukaryota > Metazoa > Chordata > Actinopteri > Osmeriformes > Osmeridae > Osmerus > Osmerus mordax. The sequence goes on along the minus strand of NC_090072.1, from coordinate 4,425,481 downwards.
CGCATCCGTCAGTCGTGATGTATCCGTGCAGTACACAGACGAGGGGAGAGCGAGAGAGGAGGGGGGGGTCGGAAGGCGTGAACATTTACAAAACATTTGCTACATCGATATAAAGCCGTGGCCTACATATTATCACCCTCCCATTGATAGACCCTGTCAACCACGATCGAACTGAAGCATAAATATAGCTGGAAGTCACACCTACAAAAGGACGGCTAGTCATTTAGGCTTAATGATGCCACTGTGCTCGACCTGTATTGACCGGCCATCCTACTCCTCCTCAGAGACAACCATTATTATCCGGGCCAGTGTCCATTTCCAGAGATCAAAGGTCGTGGTGACAGCGAGCCAGTCCCATATTTAGGACCATTACCACCATCCCTCACTGCTGTAATGAGAGAGTAGCAGATGGATGCCATTTTAGAAACGGGTTTTAATGACCGAACAGGGGATTTTGCCCAGTTTTCAGTTGGACCCTGCCGATCCTCTCTCGTAAAGGGCAACTGCGACAAAGTGGAGCCAAAATGGCGGTCGGATGGAAAGAAGGCAAGTACAGACAAGGAAGGAAGGGAGGGAGGAGGTTAAGAAGGTAGATGGGAGGAAGGAAAGGAACTCTCTTGGCTCTTCCTTCTGGGGTTTTTGAGAGCACATTTCTGCCACGGTGATTAGAGAGCGTCTGGTGATTATGTTTCCCCTCTCTCTCTCTCTGTCTCGCTCGCTCTTGCAGAGAGAAAGAGGAGTAGATGAAAGAGAGAGGGAGAGCATTATCCCCTTCGTTATTCGTTCACGTGCACGCTCAGTGGGGGCAGCTTTGGCCTCGATGCAGAGTTTATCCAGCCCCGCCCCCGGGCAGTGCCTTGTCCACACCTTCCGATTTCAGCAGGCGCCGCTTTGTGGAACGGACGCCCTGCGATCGCCAATCAATGCCGTCAGATTAGGTACAGGGTTTAACACTTCAAGGGGGTCTCGGGAAATCGTAATCCCCACCATCCATACTCGCACTGTTTTGTTGGGAAGGTAAGGTATTATGTAAACAAGCTGAGCGATATGAACACCTGCCATCCAGCTCCATCTTGCGGGCTCCCCCTGTCTTCCTCCTCTCCTCCCTCTTCCTGCCCAGTTTATCGATAAAGCCGTTCTGGAGATTGATATTTTGTCTCCTTAATTGCAGCCCAGCGATGCTCATCCCCTCCCTCCGTCCCTGATGTAACTTGTCGGGAGGCGGTGGAGGGAGCCAGCGGGCGCGACGGAAAGGAGGGGAGGCGGATACACAGATGTCCTCGGAGGAGGCCCAGCCCTCCCCTGCAGTCACCTGGGTTATCCCACGGGGCTTCTGGGAGGGGGGGAGGAGTTGGAGGGAGGAGTGTTGTGTCTCGTGGGCGACCCCCCAAAGGGAATGGCCTCCTTACTCCGTCCCTTGCCGCCCGCGGGTCCCCTGATTGTAATTAGACCCGGGGTTTTGAGCAAATAACCCACGTGGAGGAGGGTCTTTTTGGTCGACCGGGGGGAATATTCTCAAAGGATGTCTGTCCCCGCTCATCCTCCCCCTTAACCCCCCCTGTGGGAGAATGGAGTCGGGCAAACAGCTCAGGCAAACAAACAGCCTCGCAGGTAGGCTCTCCTCATTAGCGCTAGTCATTATTAGCGTCATTAGCGCCACGGTTATCAGTGGCGTCATTATCATTAGCGGGAGGAGCTGATGAGTAAGCTACCATCGGGAGGGTTGAAGTGTTAGAGCCTGTGACACTGTTTTGAATCATCCCCTGTCAACAGTCAGTGAGTAAACATGTTTGAGGTTAGCAAAACAGGTCTGAAATGTTCTAAAAGATGATGAAATATGAGCTTTTTCCCACTCATTTCCTAATAAGAAAGGCTGCATATCTCTCACTATTCAGGTTGTCTTTCAATTCACCTCCCCAGGTTGGTCTGTGAAGTAACAGCAACAGAAGTTCTTGTTAGCGAAACATGCAAAGCGGCTAAATAAAGAATTGGCAGGGTGAAAAAGCAAGCTCTCAAAAGCAGATATAGACTTGTGAATCGAGCGAGAAGACAGACAGGGGAACTGTTCGGGAGTGGGGAGCTACAGTGTTACATTAAGTGTAATTTCACCACTGTGTGTACCGTGCTCTTAACCACCCTCGCGTCTTCTATGTTGTCTTGATTCACAAGCCCATTGAGCCCTGTCCCGCCAAATTGCTTTTTTCTACCGCAATGCCCAACGGTAACTCCTCGGCATCATGGTCAACTGGGGTTTAGAGAACAAGTCTCCAAATGTACCTAATGGGATCCGAGAAACTCATAGCTTTGACTCTCTCTCTCTCTCTCTCTCTATGTGTGTGTGTGTGTGCGCGCCTCTCTCTTTGTGTCTCCACATCCCCATTGTCCCGCGCTCTCGCTTTGAAGTCCGCATGAAACAATGCGGACATGTGTCACCCCAGCAGCATGCGCTGTGTTCCAGGCGTGCTAGAGAGAGAGGAGGGGGAAGAGAGAGAGAGAGAGAGAGAGAGAGAGAGAGAGAGAGAGAGAGGGGACGAGAGCAATGGACTCAGCCTCCCAGTGAAGGAGAGATAATAGGACGCTGAGAAAGAACGACGAGGAGGCAAAGAATAAAGGAGGCCGGGGGAGAGGGAGAGGAGGCCGGGGGAGAGGGAGAGGAAGCCGAAGAAAGGATGAAGGGAGCGGGGAAAGGAGGAGAGAGCGGGGGGGGGGAGGGGGGGGGGGGGGAGGGTGGTGGGCGATATGGGAAGCCTTATTATTTCCAGCGTGTTGTCGTGTCGAGGAACGTACTCCCCCCCTGCCTTTGGTGATTGACAGCTTTGGTATCCTAGGGAACGTGGGCTTGCCCGTTGGGGAGCCGTAGGTGTGCGTCACGGCCCCGCGCTCCCCGGTTATCGGTGTCCGTTTTGTTCCTGACCTCAACGTGCGCCGTACACGCTTGGCCAGAGAGACAGCCATCAGAGGAGACGAGACGGAGCCAAAGAAAGAAATGGAGGAGATGGAGGCGGGGGGTGGGGGGGGGGGGCAGAGGGACAGGACATGTAACACGCTCTACCCCTTAGACCATGTGTACAGAGGGATGTGGAAGAAAGAGCGCGAGAGAGAGAGAGGCAGGGGAATCGAAGAGTAAGTCAGAAAGGTAACCAAGTGCAGCGGATCTGTGTTGCGCCCGCCGCTGTAGCAGCTCACGCAAACAGTGTTAGGGACCGACAGAGCGCTGCGAGGACAGAGGGACACCGAGGAAGAGGTGGGGGGGAAAGGGCAAATCTCTGCCCCTGTCCGCAGCAAACACGGAATGCTACACAATACATAGTCTGCCACTTTTCTACCGAGCTACTGTAGGTGTTGCGCGGCTGTAGGCTAGCCCACGTCGACATACAACACAGTTATTAGAGAGGAAGAGCGTGGAGAGGGCGCCAAGAGAGAAAGATGGAAAGAGGAATAGAGAGAGAGAGAGAGAGAGAGAGAGAGAGAGAGAGAGAGAGAGAGAGAGAGAGAGAGAGAGAGGCGGGGGTGGTAGGACTGTCAGGCGGTCTGAATGGCAGCAGCAGTCTTTTCAAACTGTCTTTTGGCGTCGGGTGCAGTAGCCTCTCTATTCTCTCCGTGTGTGATCAGGCCGTGCCGCTTACAAGGCTTCGACAGGGGGAGATTAAACAGACGACTGTCGCACGTCACACCCAACGCATTTAATTACAGCTGCTTACACATGACATTAAGGAACCTGTGATGCACCAGACGTCAGGTAAGAGAGGAGAGGGATAGAGATGAAAGGAGGCAGGGAGAGAGAGAGAGGGAGAGAGAGAGAGAGAGAGAGAGTGCATTTAGAAGTGACGCTTGGGAAACGAAATTGCCCCAGACATACGGTATTCGTCAAATATTCACAGGAGCTGCTCATGGATTGAGAGGTATCATGAAGCTATGGGGTGGGTGTGTGTGTGTTGGAGGGTGGGGGGTTTTGTTCCTTGACGGTACCCCTCCATCCCTCATGGCTGTAATGAGGTGTTTGTGGAAAGGTTAAGAAAAAGTTTGTTTCGTGTCACAGACTTGAGATCGTTAGGTGTAAAAGAAGAAGAAGAAGAAGAAAAAAAAGAAGTCTCCCGGAGACCAGGTCTGAGGGGCTATTGTCAAAGCCATGGAGGTCTCATCGATTGTGATGATAAAGGGAAAAAGTTCTGGCTTTCACTGGTCAATGGCCGTTTCCCAGGTGTCTAACACTGGCGATGAATCATGGCCCCATAAGGGCCATTATTCAGCCATTATTGGCAGAGGTTTGGGCTTTCTTAATTGGGCTGTGTCCAACTGCCAGCTCCTGGGCTGGGCCAAAACGGGCCTTAGCCAATCAGCTTAATTGATCCCCCGCAAACGTATAGTCATCGCTGTTGGCAACGGAGCACTGAGGATTCTTGAGTTTGATGCCATTTTTAGGATGCACCACTGCGGTAGTTTTGCGGTTACTGTAGATACAGTAGATGTATGGACGGTGTAGGACCTTGGTGAATGACGGAGCCCGAGGTGAAGGAAACCAAAATGGCTTCCATCTAGTTCACAGTGAGGGCAAAGACTATCTTGAGAAACGTAGATGTATCTGAATAGGTTTTCTAGGCCATCCAAGCTAAGATGTCTCCTTGCCTTGTAAAGACAGCCAAACAAAAGACACAAGGGCTCCCCTCAGGCCTATAAGTGATTTAGCATGCTGTGTGTCAGCAAACATCATTCCATGTCACTAGCTTCCAAAGCTAATACGCCCTGATTGTCTCGAGAATTACAGTGTCAGACTTATTGCCAAAGACAGTCAAGTTATTTCCAACTCATTTCATTTCCATGTCGGAAGAAAAAAAAAAAGGTGAAATTCGGAGAGCCCAACTGCAGGAGCCCTCAAGTCAAACTTCAGCATTCAGGCCCCTTGTGTCTCCGGCGAAATGTTCTCAGTTAGCGCTTCTGCAGTATTCATGGCCCCATGAAAAACAGACGTGGCCTGAACGAAATAAAGAAATAAAAGGAGAGAAGAAGAAACGAAGGCATTAGGGAAGCATGTTCAGACAGAGCTTGTCCCTTTTGTGTGGTGCCGGGGTAGAAGTGAACTGTTGCAGGATAAGGTATTATCTAATGGGCATTGAGGAGGAGCAAGAAAGCTTCCTGCAAATGGATTCAATCAACCGAATCAGAATCCTGACTGCATACATCAGCCAGAGAGAAAAAAAATTGGGTGGGAGGACAATTTGAGCATTTGAAACACTTCCAATCTCCAGCACCTTCTTACTGATGCAAGGCTTATTACAACCAAAACCAAAAACCTCATTTAAATTCCACTGGACTTTTGAGGAAAATAATATACATAATTTATTTTCTCCTAAAGAGTGAAATGTTGTGGATTCCTCTTTTGGGGAGTAGTCGCTTCCTTGGAATTCTAGCTGTGTGGGATCTGACTTGGCAGCCTGGCGAGGAAAGGACAAAATAAAAAAAAGAATTGACAGGAGCCAGGTTCTGTGTGGACGCCTGCTGTTTGGTCCTTCTGTCAGTGTGAAATATTGCTGATCCTAACACACATCCAGTGGGGAAGTGGATGTAATGATTCAGCGCTTGCGGGGGTTCAAGTGTCGTCTGTGTCTCACCGACCTACCTCGGAGTGTTCCACCTTCGTCTCCCTTCAGTGCAGAGCAGAAAGATGGAGCAGTCCGCTTGTAGCTTATTGGGAAAGCAGCAGTTGTATTTTCTCATCCAATGAGGCCCCCTAACCTGCCTATTGCAACCTCATGGGCCGTACTATTCGTCCGACGCGCTAGCTCAAGGCGATCCATCGGATCCTACAAGACATGCTAGCCCTGCGATACACGCTAGTCTCTGCTTTCTCCACGAGGAAGGTGCTCTGTGCCCGTGCTTGGCTACTTCCGACACGTTTCTAGATTCTCAAACCCATTCGGACATGTCTGTTAAAGAAAGTGTATACCCGGCAACATGCTAACGTCCCTCTGAAGGGTTGTTAGCTCCCAGTCGCAAAGCTAATTGCCGCGTGTCAGAGTTCACAACTACGCTCGCGTTTTGAGCGGGCCTGATTCCAGCCCTTTCAGGCGTATGCTTGACCCCCCTGAACGCCCGTGCCATCCCTGCAGCCAATCGATAGCCCCAAAGTGATGAATGTAGACTCCTCGTCATGAGCTCCACGGCCAGAGGAAATCAATAAAAACAATATCCATCTACATCCATGATCTCACTGCACATTTGTTTCTCCATTTTACCGGCGCAGGGAGCTTTTCTATCAAAATGCCATTACGCCCCGAAAAGTGAGAAACGGAGAGACAGAGAGAGAGAGAGACAGAGAGAGAGAGACAGAGAGAGAGACAGATAGAGAGAGAGAGAGAGCTAGAGAGGACGAAAGAAAAGGGGGGAGGGGGGAGAAATGCAATTTCACCCCTAGTCTTGGAGAGGCCAGAGAAGGAAGCAGTTTACAGATGAAAGTAATTTCATTTCATTTGCTGCACATAAGGCCTCCAATGATGTATTCCCCGAGACAGGAAGCACATGCTAGAGCTAGAATATACAGACACAAGTAGGTTCTGTAAATTGTAAGATGAAAAAGTCAGGTGGCTGAGCGGTGAGGGAATCGGGCTAGTAATCCGAAGGTTGCCAGTTCGATTCCCGGTCATGCCAACTGACGTTGTGTCCTTGGGCAAGGCACTTCACCCTACTTGCCTCGGGGGAATGTCCCTGTACTCACTGTAAGTCGCTCTGGATAAGAGCGTCTGCTAAATGACTAAATGTAAATGTAAATGTAAAAAGCTAATTGTCAGATTGTTTCCTGACTAGCGACTAGCCTCATTAACAATACATGTGTGTATGCATCTGTTCAGACCTGATGGCGTGTGAAGCACAACAGACTTATACCTTGAACCCTTATCCACCTTGCCTCTAAATATTGGCCCTGCGGTTTTGATAATAAGTTCTGTTACCTTGAACAAGCTTGCATCCCTACCTCCGTGAGTGTTCAGGACCATGCCAGCCAGTAGCGTCTGATTTACAATTTCCCCGCCATCTTTTTCAATGAGGCAGTAAAGAAACATTACAAGTCATGCCTTTGAACTTCGGAATATATTAATCCAACAGCGCAAGCGCATGTAAGCAGGGCAAGCTAAAAATATCCCTCTTTCCTGCTTTCATATTGAGCAAAGCAGACGTTTTGTTTAAGAGGTGTTTATTATATCAAATTATTGTTTTGTTTTTTTGTTGAACTGTTTCAGTAAACTGGTGGAGGATGGCATGCAGGATTGGCAGTACTCATTTAGAGGCATGCTATTGGATTCCCATCTCATCATGTCCCTTGGTTGTTGCAATACCCACAGTTTTTATTGATCGAGGGAGATTTAGTCTCCCAACTGCTTCGCTGTTTAAAATTGAAGTGTTCGGCGTTAAGCTTTGTTGTTCCACACACACACACATAAACACACACACATAAACACACACACATAAACACACACACATACTGGGTCTTATTTGTGTTGCAGGAGGAGATTTCAAGGGCAACATTGTACATGTCCCAATAACGGGTGAGAGAATGGAAGAGACAACATGAAAATGGTACATTCTCTATTTTCTTGAGACATGAGCAGAGTTAGCGTACAGGAGTGGGGCTTGTGTGCAGTGTATTTGTAAGCATTTCATTTACTCATGAATCCCTTAGGCTTTCTTTGTAAGAAGGGAATATTTGCACAAATAATGGCACAGAAACACATTTTAAAAATGTTGCAGTGAAAAGGCAAATAGTTCAAAATATAGGGGACAAACATGGGCCCGGAATAGATGTCAAACAGTATTACAGACTTGGCTCCTATTCATCCCAAAGAGTTAAGGTAACTTCTTCCTTCCTTTCCAATTTATTTTTTACAAGCTTTGCACAAGGCGACCTGTCTGAGAGTCTGCCTAGCTTGGGGAGAGAGAGGGGGGCTAAATCATGTTGCTGGGAACCAGTTCCACATATATTTAGACGGTTGGGGGGGGGAATATATAGTTTCAACCCATCAATGACTTCCCGCCTTCTCGAACTATAGAAACCAACCCAAAGAAACGGACCTGTCATTATCTTCAGACGCCAGAGCCGGCTTTTAACCCTCGGTTGTGTAGGGTTCACATCAATTTAATACACCTCCGCCAGGATCCCATTCCTCCACTGGACTGCAGGCCAGATTTAAGGACTAATCTCATACTTAGGACTAATACAATTAAAGGGCATTGAGCGGCGACGGAGAGACGATCTGTCGTCCCTGAGATCAATTTTCCATAGTCGAAGACCAAGAGAGCCTCGATTCGTCAGGAGGCCTCAGGAAGCGTGAGGCTAGGGTGAGAGGTTAGGATGGGGGCTGGAGGACGGGCCGATGTCTCAGACCCGTAGCCCTTTGACGCCTCTGTGTGAACTCAACAGGTGTACATTCGAAGATATCTATACGACTGTATGTAGAAACTTGCCTTTGATAAAGAATGATATACCACACACCTTACACAATGTTTTGGCGATATTTTGGAATCCGTGCTGAAAGCTTAACATGGGTTGGCATCAGAACAGTAAATAACCAAACCTGAACACATTGAACACCGCTAACCTCCCAGTACCGCATAAGAACACCGCTTCACGGTTTCTGGCAGAACCATGGTTCATGATCGCATGTAGACTGATAGATGAACAGAATGCTTAGAAGGCGTTCAAGGCCGAGGGTGAGCCTTCATCCGTCCGGGGATGACAGGGATTTATCCGTGTTTTGTCTCGTGGACGTCGGGATCGGGAGGGGAATAACGTGATGTGTTCATGGGGCCATCTCTTTCAATTAACCTCAGCTAGCCAGGGCCTGGGCCTCCTGGCTGGCTGGCTAGCTGAGCACATGTTAGACAACTGACAGGGGATGGGGAAGGAGAGAGGAAGAGAGAGGAGAGGGAGGGAGGGAGGGAGGGAGGGAGGAGAGGGAGGGAGGGAGGGAGGGAGGGAGGGAGGGAGGGAGGGGGGGAGGGAGGGAGGGAGGGAGGAAGAGAGAGAGGAGAGGGAGGGAGGGAGGGAGGGAGGGAGGGAGGAGAGGGAGGGAGGGAGGGAGAGAGGAAGAGACAGAGGAGAGGGAGGGAGGGAGGGAGGGAGGGAGGGAGGGAGGGAGGGAGGGAGGGAGGGAGGGAGGGAGGGAGAGAGAGAGAGAGAGAGAGAGAGAGAGAGGGAGGGAGGGAGGGAGGGAGGGAGGGAGGGAGGGAGGGAGGGAGGGAGGGAGGGAGGGAGGGAGAGAGAGAGAGAGAGAGAGAGAGAGAGAGAGAGAGGGAGGGAGGGAGGGAGGGAGGGAGGGAGGGAGGGAGGGAGGGAGGGAGGGAGGGAGGAGAGAGAGAGAGAGAGAGAGAGAGAGAGAGAGAGAGAGAGAGAGAGAGAGAGAGAGAGAGAGAGAGGGAGGGGTAATGGACCTTTAGCTAAACAGATGCTACTTTATGCTGGTCTTGTCTCGTATCTTGCCACATTGCTTTCACATTCACCACCACATTTATTTCAATCAAAAGGGAATATGTAAGGGGATGGAATGACAGTGGAGACGTTGGGCTAAGGTCAGGTGGCTAGTCACACTAGCTTAATTTAGACTCAAGTCAGTGCAGACAAGGATTTCCATCCATCTGTAACAATGTTCCTAGGAAAGAGCTCCATTGTCAGGATGTACTAGCTATCAAGCTGAGGCTGCACATAGTGATCCCCAGATAAGAGCTAGAAGTTCTAGAACGTTCCCCGTTAGGATTTAACAACTCTGACAGAACATTGTGTTTTTCCCACCTTATCTGTTAGAAGCAAGGGACTAAGGGGGTCAGAAGTACACAGGAGCACCTGCCAACACAATATTGCAGCATATGCAGAGAATAATTTGTCTTCCCTCTCTCCTTCTCTAATATTAATGCATTCAAGGTGAGTGATGCCAAAGGCAAGACCAGGCCTGGAACATGTTGTTCTCACTAATCTAACTCTAGCAAGTTTACCCTGCTAGATAGCTTTTTAAGGTTTGAGGCTAGCACTAGCTAATAAACTGTTTGTTTTATTATAGCATTTTATACTATATTACAGTACACCGGTTTAGATCAGTGTGCACGGATATGTAGAAGCACATTTTTCTTCTAAAAGAAAATATATTTAGTTCATTTTTTCCCCAACAAGCAAGACAGCAGTTGCAGCACTGGAATAATTCTATATTCTTTCTCCAAAACAAAATTGCTATAATGAGTCTTTTCAGGCGACCATGTATCCATTAATATTTTATGGTTCTCTCCCTTACACACACACACAAACATATAGGACATGTACATGCAAACGCACTCATAGAGGCCGAATCTGCATGTGTGAAGTGTGTGTGCATGTCAGGATAAACGTGTGATTGTGATTTTCAATCCATAAAATTACAACTCACCCTCGTTTATGTCACACCATTCTTCTTAAACACGCAAAAACACCCTCTGGCCCCCCTATTAGCTCTGTCATGTACCTGATCCCATGCTGTGAACCAGTCCATCTAACTTCTCTGACAAAGACGAGTGGTTTATCAATCTTGGAGACAGAAGTCATTTATAACGCTTCCTTTAATAATGCTAATGTACCTTGCTCATAGCTCATACAACAGTCCTCCGAATGCACTCCTCTCTTACACACACACACACACACACACACACACACACACACACACACACACACACACACACACACACACACACACACACACACACACACACACACACACACACACACACACACACACACACACACCAGCATGTAAAACCCAAAGCCCCTCAGGGGTGCGTATATCTTACAGGAGAAGTCTCTCAAAAGTACCCCCTAACCCACACACAAAGGCACGCGCACGTGCACACACGCGAGAATAGAAAATGAAGACGCTTCAAGTATCAAATCAAATTAAGAGGTAATTTCGGAGCGCCATAATGGCACCGTCGTTTTTTTTCCACTCTTTTCCTTTCTGTCTCTCATTGTTTCTAGAGAGCTCCCGATATTAGTATGCTGTGCATACTGGCCTCTTTGCTTTTCATCCCTCCCTCCCTCTCTCTATCTCTCTCTCTCTCTTCTCCTCTCCTTAGTCTCTCTCTCCTAGTCTCCTGTGGGGACTGAGCCCAGTGCCTGCTAAGTGAAATCTCTCCGGTGCGTTAGTGGTGTGAGACGCGGGCCATTGCGGTAGCACTCATGTGTTCGGGGGAAGACCTTAACGCCATACATACGGGTGGAGCAGAGGAGGAGGGGGTGGATCCTTGGACCGAATCAAGTCATCCGTGTAAATGATCAATCTCATGAATTTGCCAATAGGGAGTTTTATCTGTGACTGATATTGGAGGGAGTGTGTGTGTGTGGTTGTGTGTGCGCGTGCGTGCGTGCGTGGAGTGTCAACGCCGGCACTGGAACAAGTGAGGTTGAGAGAAGGGACCAGAACATGCAGCTACATTGCGCGGGGGGGGGAGGGAGGGCACGCGTGTCTGTCGGTGAGGGGAGGGGCGGGGGGCGATTTTGGACGGGCAAAAAACGGGCCATGTCGTTCCTCTTCAAGGCTCGCGTGGCCCTCCTGCGAGGCAGTGGCCCGTTTCGGAGAGGCGGTTCGTGTAGTTCCCGTTTGAATTCCTTGTCAGGCATGAGTAGACACAAGCAAGGTAGTGATAGCGCTGGCTGGGAAAACGGCGTGTCCTAAATTCAAGACTTGGTCCAGCCAGAGGGTACGGTTCCACTACCAGCTAGTGTGCTATGTAAATGTCACCAGAGTCAACAGACCAGCAGACAGACTGTCTTTCCGTGTTTGACTGAACATGACAGGTCAAGCAGTGTCTCCTGTAGTCTGAGTGCAGGGGCACGCAACAGACTTAACACACACACACATAGGCAGATGCCACACAAACATGGACGGCACACATAATATGAATGTTCCCATACACACACAGGCACACATTCCCATATACTTGACTGTGCGTGAGGCGAAATTCCCCCGCAAAAGCAAACACTCCCCAGTCAGATCGAATACATTGTCTATGTCATTAACAATGCAGAGCTTTTTTCTTTCACATCGTGTAGCCAGGGAGTCTGTGTTAAAAAAGATGTGCTATGACCTTAAAGAGGAGGTTTTTAGGGGAACTGCAGTATAAGGGGAAAATAGTGAATAATTTTTGAAAGTGTAGCCGTGGGCGCATTAGCATGTGCGCTAGGCACGGCGTGTGGCTTTTATATGAAGCTTTTAGCACATGCCGTTTGTCAGAGGGATGCATCATCCTTTATCTGCACATTTCATGTCTCCCAGTGGACTCTGTCGAGCGGGCGATATTATTGAGGAGCGTTGAGCCTTATTAAATTCCCAAGCATATTACCAGTCTCTCTCTCTCTCTCTCTCTCTCTCTCTCTCTCTCTCTCTCTCTCTCTCTCTCTCTCTCTCTCTCTCTCTCTCGTTACACTCTCTCTCTCTCTCTCTTCCTTTTTTGGTCTCCAAATATACATGCACTTAATCTTCTGTCCTATTTCACTCTCTCTCTCCCATCCTCAATGAGCAATCACTGTCTGTTTCTTTTCTCTATCTCTCCGTTTTGCTTTCCCTCCATACTCGCCCTAAAAGGAAATAACGGGTGTACACACGCTCTTGCGTTTTTCGAAGGTGCACTTCTCAGATATTGGAAGCTGCAACAGCAGAGGTCTTGCATGACTCCCTTCGCACAGTCACAGTCGCTTCATTATTTCTTTCCCAAGTCCTTTTTCATCACGTCTTTAAACCATAGAAGATAATCCGTCCGCCAATGAATTGGATGTAAACGAAACACTGCGTTGCTGCTCGGTTGAGATTAAATTGCTTAAAAATAATGGCACTTTTTTATATCCTTTTTTCTTTTCATTTTTCTTGTGAAAAGTGATAAGTATTCAACGGGAATACCCATATATTGTGTCTTACGAGTAGTTTATTCCTGGGACTTATTTTATATTGTTATTAAGTCAAGTTTTAGGACTGGATTGAGGGAATATCTGGAGATGAGTCTTTGAGCACTGAGCACATTGGATTTCTTAAACCCCTCATTTTTTTTCACTTAGTTTAAAGCACAAAAGCCATTCTAATTTTCATGCCCTGAATCCTTGCAGTTCACCCCCCTTACCATAGAGGGTACTATAGTCCAGAGGGCTCCTTGAACAACCCCAGTCCATGTCAACTTCATATTATGAGAGTAAGGCAATGTTAGAGTGATAATGAGGATGGATGTGTGTGTATTTGTGTGTTTGTGTGTGTGTACTTGTATAGTATGTGCACATTCAGTTGTTGTGCATCTTTATTACCAACCCCCCCCCCTTCCCTGTTGAATTGAGACTTCCTGCTTCGCGCCTCTCTTCCTGGACCGCCATTGGCTCAGCCCCAGGAAGTGGCAGGGATTCTGCATTCATCAACTGCCTCTGCTATTATTTATGGTGTTGACGTGGCTGACGATGCCACTGCCTTTTGTGAGGCAGTTCCCTGTGAAGAAACAGATTTACATACAACCTTGAACAGAGCGATGGGGAGAAAGTAGGTTTAGCAGGGACGCCTCATTTCTGTGAAAACGACGCGTGTCGCTTTCACGTAGTTGCAGCGGAATATGAACACGAACATGAATGTTGAGTCACGAGGGCCCGGCGTTCGCGCGTGCGTGCGAGTGTATGCGTCGCCTGTCGTTGGTGTTGTCACCGGTGTGAGTGTCTGTCACTGTTTTGTCTCTCAACATAGCGCTCTGCTGGGGTATGTGTCTGGGTGTGTACTTTATGTTGACGTGTGTGTGTGGAGTATGCTTGTGTGATTGTGACAAGTGTCACGGGGGGGTTCCTCAGGACAACAACACAGTGAGACTTCTCATTTCTCTGTACCGACCTGGCTACAATAACCAGTTTGTCCCCCCCGTCCCCCCCACACACCGTAATCCCCAAAACAGGCCCTCCATTCCACGTGAGTCTGCTGGATATTACATGTAGGGCATCTGGTGCGATGTCTGCGCGTGAGAAAGCAGCACATAGACCGAAAGAGAGAGAGAAGTACTTGACAAATTCATCATCACATGTCGTGCACCAGCTGACGGGCCGTCGGGACTGCCTGATGCAAGAAAATTTGACGCAGGGAGAAGAAAAAATCCTGTAGGCGCTGAATATTGAACCCAGGTGGAGGGCTGAAGCCTTCGCATTGCTCCTCTTCCCCCATACACAGGGCCTTACAGCCAGTGCCCCCCCCCCCCCCCCCCCCCGCCCCACCACCCCCCACCCCTTTCCGCACCATTACTTACACCCGGGGGCACGAATGACTCTACTCGAGGCCTTCTCCCTCCCTCTCTCCCTGCCTCCTGTCGAGTCAGTCAGGGGAAGGTAGACGTCTGACACCAAGCGACCGCCACAACAGAATACAGAACACTTTGTCATCGTTGTGTATGGCATATGTCAGGTTCCACACCCCCCCCCCCTCCCCCCCTCTGTCCTCGCTCTTTCTGAAAATGAGTTTGGCCTTTGACGCCAGGAGCCTGATCTGCAGTCAGGGCCGCTCCCCGCTCCCCGGTGATTGATATTTAAAGACATCCATGGGACAAAAACAGTTTGAATTCCGACGCCCGCGAAAGACCCATCAGTCCGTCTGGATCAATTGGCGAAAAATATGTATTTTCCGAAGCCCACCAGTGTTTGCGTCGAGGAGGTGCTGTGGGGGGGGGAGTCAGAGAGAGAGAGAGAGAGAGAGAGAGAGAGAGAGAGAGAGAGAGAGAGAGAGAGAGAGAGAGAGAGAGAGAGAGAGAGAGAGAAAAATCAGTTGAGAGCTTTAAAAAGAAGTAAGGTAGGTGTGAAATTCAGAGATGGGGAAAAACACGTCTGTCAAGTATATTGACTAACGATGTACGTTTCCTGAGAACATCAAAGCAGAAGAGAGAAGTATAATTGTGTATTTGTATAGTATCAGCCAGACACATATTAGATGAGTGACGCAGAGTGCATTAATAATCTGATTGCATGTCTGCAACGTGTCGGTGACGATCTGCCAAGAACGATACAAAAATGACCAACCTTATCAACACTAGACAAAACAGTGTCACCGAGTGAGGTTTTTGATAATCCCTAAACTGTAACAATCTAGGATAAGTATAAACAAGGATGTTATCAAAATAAGTGGACAATCCAGTCTTTTCCAAATCTGTGGAAGGGATCTAAGTACAGCGGATACTAAGGATACTAAAGCATGATTACCGGACATGGCCCAGTAACGAACATTGGCAGTGGCTACATTTCAATTCACCACACCTCTCCTTAAAATCCCAGGGTGTTTCTTGCTCCCACAATCCTCTCAACACCCTGACAGCTAAGACCTCCATTAGGGGGCTCTTTTTCTAACTCCTCTCTTTATTTTGGTGGGGGAGCCATTGGATTTAATTGACTCATTTTGTCGGTTGGAATCAGAGAGGAAGCCTGGAGACTGAAGATGCTGCTCCTTTGATCCGTCAGACAGGCAGCCTAAACCCCCAGTCAGAGTGCATTTAATAAAGAATGTTCTCCTCTGATGAGCCTGCGAGAATGACAAATTCAGCCCCCGGTGCTTTAAATAATGCACCGTGCCTTAGCTGGTGGGGCCGCGTATATGTCTATTTCTAAACTGGCCTGTTTCGAAAAAAGGTCTCGGTCCACGATGTTTGAGGAGGGGGTGAGGGTGGGTTCGGTTGAGAGAGATTTGGAAAGTGAGACGCAGACCCTCCTCTACTCCTCAGCTAGCTGAACCTGGCTTCAAATGGAGGATAAGTGGTGAATATTGTATGCAGAGCCTGGAAGGAACGGGTGTGTATGTGAGGAAATCCTATTTGGTTGTGGAGCGGTAGACCATTGTCACTGACGACTTTTGCTATGCAGAGTTGAAGTGAGGATGGCTATCAGGAAACGTGCAAACGAGATTGCTTTCATCCTCTCTCTCTCATTCCGACATGCAAAACGATAAGAGAAAACACACAGGCTCACACACATCCAAAACACAATCAAACACGTACACACGCACACACACACACACCTCGGGCATGGTTTGTTGTGGCTGCATCTATCTCTAGCTACTCTTGTGGAATAAGGAGAGTATTGATCGTGGGTGGCAGGACCGATGAGACTTGTCACAACACTGAACCCAGGAGTTAGACTTTAGGTAAACCAAGCTGTCACACCCACAACAATCTGTGCTTCCTCCAAGGCCCTGGCTTGGCAAAGAGGGGGTTAAGAAAAGACAAGCAGCTCCCTTGAGGGTGAAGAAAAGTCTGCATCAGGCTCAGCTACAGTATGTCTATCACTGCTGTGTATGTCTTAGGGTGGGGGGCAGTGGGGTGTAACTGTCACGATCTGTCCGTGTCCGGCTAACCTACTATATTGTAAAGTGACATTCTGAGCATTTATACGGTTACGACTACTACCATGTCCAAAAAATTAAACCACAGAATATCAATGGCAGACTTAGACATTGGATCTACAGTATGGTGATAATGATGATTGTGATGCTAAGGATTGGTTGCGGTTATCAATATGACAGGAAGAGTGTTGATAGTGTTGAAGAGGCCTTTCTCAACCAATTCACTGTAGGCTAGTTTCCCATCTACTTCTATTGCCTGATTTCTGTTGGATTCCATCCATTGGCATCATGGGAACATTGCATTTTGATTCATCAAATATTTTAATCAGTCAAAAGTGTTTTGCAAGTTAAATCAAAATAAATTGTGCTGTTACTATTTCAGACCTAGATATGAGGTAAGATGCCTTTGTAACTCTAAGTAGGTTTGTATTCAAGCCCACTAATATGTCCCTTTGTGGGAGTCAACACAGATGGTGAATGAATTACAGGGATTTAACGATTTGTTCATATTTTATACAATTATCTCAAAGTTTACTGTGGGTACAGAGTACATTTTATAATTATTAGTAACATACCTAGCGTATCAATGGGCTGCCAAGTTGACCATTCGCTATAGAAAATAAAGCAAACTATTTTCTGACATTGAAAATTGTAAAGAATTTGAAAATACATTTATGTTAGGAAGGAAAAGTGTCTGTTCCATAATCAGTTGAGTCAAAAAAAAAATTGTCATAGGGCCTATATACTCAATTTCGGCAAATCACAACCTCACAATGCCCTCAAAGGAATCTAATTGGGTCGGTTAGGGGAGATAGGAGATTGCCTCCTCTGTAAAACACCTCAGAAACCTTGAAAGCACTGAGTGCAGAAATTCTCACCTGCATGGTTACTGATCCTTTCCTCAAAGCCCACTCACCTAAAAGCACCTTCCCTGGGGTCAACATAATTACCCCTTCAGAACGTCTTGACTGGCCTTGCATCAAGCTGTGATTCACTGTGCAGAGTCTTTCTTGAAACCAGTGCCAGGCTAGCTAGTGGCTATAAACGCTTTGCTTTATTCGTGGCTACTGTAGACCAGGTGGCGTGCTTGGTACTTAAGCTAGCCGCTAGGAGCTAGTTAGGTGGGTGGATCTAAACATTTTCACCTGGGGTGGAAAGGGGTTGGTAGGAGGAAGTTGTAGAGTGGCATGGAGGCGTGGATGGATGGTGTGACCCGGTGCCACCATAATTGTTATAACATTGTATTTTAAATAATCGCAATAATAATATTAATATTATTAAATGACATAGCTGACATGGCTAGCTGCTGATAGGGTATGTTGGTGGCTTTGTGTTGAAGAACTGGATTGTGGGATTGCAGCCAAGACTTTTCCTGATTGTTTTGTCATAAACTGTGTTGCTATCAAATAGCATGTATCCGTAGATTTGAACAAATCACTGTAAGTAGAAATATACATGAACAATGTTTAGCTTCATCATGTAGGTCACTCAGGAATTCTGTACTTACCAGAATGCAACAATAAACATTTTCTGTAGTTTGTGTTGCCATTGTTAGGGGTGCCTTTGCCAAGTGGTGTAATATCACCTACTAAACACTTGTTTTTTGCGAGCATCTCTGAGAAAACGTGTTACACGTGAAACATCTTTGGTCACCTTTGCGGTTAGCCCCCTGAGTGTACGGCATGAATACATAGCAGTGAGAATCCAAGGAAACGTGTCTTTCGAATTACCTGAATCTGCCTCCCATGCAAATAGTTCAAACAATGATGAGATTTGTTCCTATCCTTCTCTATCCTATACATCCATTTATGTACAAACACTGTGATTTAGATGTGCGTTTTATTATTCAAGCTGGTAAAGAGAGGCAAAGGCACAAACTGGTCAGGTTTGGGGGGGGATTTAATTGAAATTGTATTTTGATAAATAAGCATTTAATGGTGTAAAATGGGCTATTGTGCGAACGTGCCTGGGAGTGTGCGATAAGCACACACTGTGGAGGAGAGGCAATGAGACTTTCTTCTAAAGAACCGGATAGAAAGAGTCAGAGAGAGAGAGAGAAAGAGCGAGAGGAGGGGAACGAGAATATAGAGGAATAATAAACAACAGAAAAACACACACATTTTTTGAGATTTAACTCTTCCCTCTCCGACTGACTGCATCGCACAAGCTCAAGCCCTACCATTTTCTACGCATCCATCGCCCCCTCGTCATCCTCATCCCTTTGTACTGTACATGTCTGTTTATCTAATGCAACTGTGTGCCTGTCTCTTCTCTTGTAAATGTTTAGCATTGTGCTATGACAAACACACACTGCATGCACTGTAAGACATAGGATTGCTTCTTTTTTTCTTCCTTCATTTCTTTTCTAAGTCAGAAGGCTTCCTATGTGTTTGTTTCAGTGAAAATGAGCTCAAATGGAAGCGTTGTCGTCTTATCAGTTCCAGCCAGCATTGCATGCGCACCATTCCAGGATGAGTCTTAACCTCACGGCTAGCGTTCTACGGTGGGAACGGCACTGCCACGTAGGAGAAAAGCAGGGCTTTGAAAAAGTCCCCCACAATGCATTTTTCTTAAAGTCACTCGCAATCTGTGTGAGCTTTGAACGTGCGGTAACAGAAAAGGGTCTGCCGAGCCACCGAATGCTCTCGCACCAGACGGACCTCCAGGTATGCGGTGTGTCCAGAGTAGCTGTGGTACAGTGTTCCTGTGCTGGAGGATAAACCATTCGAATGAGCACTCTGGATGAGTCACAGTTTCCCTGCTTTTCTCTCTCCCTCCTTCCTTGTCTTTCTGGCTTCATGGTCCCACTGTTCGGAGAGCAGCAATAGATTGGCCCCCTCCCACCGCCCCCACCACACACACACACACTTGAGTATTAGATTAGTTATCTCCTTATTTCTGCTAATGAACGTGTGTTACTTGTGTTTGCCATACATTCTATGTGTGCGCTGGCTTCTCTTGCAAATGCAAGATAAATGGGTGTGCTTGACCAAAAGGGTCAATGCTGTATTTATGGGATACCCTGTTAACCCTGCCAACTGATTAGGGAGATAGAGGGAGACCAGAGAGAGAGAGAGAGTGTGTGTGTGTGTGTGTGTGTGTGTGAAAGAAAAAGAGACAGGGAGAGAGAGCGGGAGACAGAAAGCGAGAGAGAAAGTAGCATTTAGTAATTGGCTGTGAGATCGTCAGTAGAATGAAATTATGCTACTTAATCTCTCTCCAATTACTCACCTCTGGAGAAGTCAGTGCGTACACTCATTACTCCAGATACTGTATTGCCACGTTGTAAATGAAAGAGGAACCCTCCGTACCTGTAGCTTTGCTTTTGGCTTCAATAAGTGCTCTGAGACCCACTGCAAATGGCAATTAGGAGACAGAAATGCATTGTTTGGTCTCTATGTTTTTGAGAGGACAATGTGAGTGTTAGTAAGCCAAAGAGGACGTTGTGACAAATCTCTCTCTCTCTCCGTTCTCACTTCATTGATCACAGTGGGGGTTCAGGATTGTCCTTTAGTCATCATTTCGAGGGAAGTAAACAGCTCAACAGATCAGGAAAGCAGATAGAACCTAACACAGTCTGGCTAGCCATTTTGAATAGCTTCCCCTTCAATTCTGCTAAAGGAGCTTAAGCAGTCGGATAGTGGCTAAAGCAAACTGGTTCAAGAAGCTAGCTATCATCTTTCATGTCATCCAGCTGGCCTTGTAGGATCATGGTGAAGTGCTAGCACTGTGCTACTGTGTGGGTTATGGATTTCAAGGTGATTTCATTGGACCTGCTGTCCTTATTTCACAGATGTCGATCGAAAAACAAACGCCGCCGGTAAGCGTGGTTTGGGCAAACACTGACAATTAATTCAGTTGCAAGCGTAGCACACCACGACTTTCATCTCGAAAAGGTCAGAGCTCTCCAGGGCAGGCTTCCTTTTCATTTTCCTTCCCAGATACCGCTCTCTTTTTTTAATTTCACCCCCCTTTTACTTATGTGGCAAACATCTCAGCTGAGAAAGACAACCATCCTGGCTTCCTGTGGATATTGTTACATCTCTTTCTCTCTCATCCCCATCATGGTTTTTAATAATTCAGACACTATCTCTGTCTGTCTCTCTTTCCTTTCTGTCTTTCTTTCTTTGTTTCTGTCTCTCTTGCTCTCCCTCTATCTCGGTGTCAGTCATGGCCTCACCATGTGTGGGATTCAGTTGAAGTGGTTGGTGCAGTCTTTGATGGTGAGTGCCTCTCAGGCATGTGGTGATGCTTCAGGTTCCTTGCAGGGAGACAGTGCCTGTGAGGGAGATCACTCGCCCATAATTAGTCTGCGAAAACCAGCCTGAGTTTCACATAATTAAATGGAACCTATTAGGGGGGAGAATGAAGGGGAAGGAGACTGAGTGAATGTACAGTGAAGGATGGCTCTCTCCTCGCTTTCCTCAGTCCCCTTGCGCTCGTGGTCTTCATTGTCCTCGTTCTTTTTTCTCTCTCTTCCCCTCGCGCTTTTGTCTCTCTCTTTCTCCTCAAGATCCGTCTCATTCTCTTTCTTTCCCTTTTAAGTTTTTTTTTCTTTCTCTTCCCTTCATTTTCTCATAAAGGCTTGAGTGTTTTTGACAGCTGGTTTTGCAGGATAAATATTTCATTTTCCACCCTCGGCGCGTGAAGTAATCCTTATGACACACAGCACTGTACGCTGTCAACTGGGCCTGATTGCTCCGCCGCGTGAAATAGATCCATCCAAACAGGGCACTTTGATGAGGCGGAGGAGTGAGCACAGTTTAAAACGCTTGTCTCGACCGTTCGGTCTTGACGCCTCCGTCTCGGGTCGCATCCAAGCCAAAGGACTCCCCCCCCCCCCCCCCTCTCGTTCTGTTGCGATCTTCAGCAGGTGACAATAAAAAGGATGGAGGGAGAAAGGGGATAAACAATTCTCCTTGTTCCCAGGGTTGATTTACTGGTTGAATTGGAACCATGTGAAACACCCGAAGACTCGCGGGCGTTAATGACATTTTTGGGGAATGTGTTTTTTGTGACTTGTTAATCAAGGGAGTGTGATGAAGGGGCTGGATTGAGCTTTGTGCAAGAAGGGACGGGTGACCTCCCTTGTGGCACGAGGTAGCTGTTGTCGAGGTAAATTGCATACATGGATCCCGAGGCTCACATGGTACTGTGGCTGAATCAACCCGACTTTGTTCGATCTCTAATGCGGGCTTGACTGAATGTGAGGTTGTGTGCCTGCTTGTGTGTGTGTGTGTGTTCCTCAGCCTTCGTCGTCTCTCTCTCCTCTGGCTGCCTCTGTATCATTGACAGTGTGTTGTTCTTACAAAGCCTGGCTGTGCCACTGCCATGTTGAACCAGGCTTAGTCCCTTCATCTCTCTCTCCCATCCTCCCTCTACCTCACCCTCCCTGTGTCTCTCCCCCGTCCTCCCTCTACCTCACCCTCCCTGTGTCTCTCCCCCCCCCCCTCTCTCTCTCTCTCTCTCTCTCTCTCTCCTCACTTTCTACCCTGCTGCCACACTGACCCCTATCTGCTCGGCCGCCCAGCTGCGGTGTCTGTTAACATCTCTCGCCCTCTGTCTCCCTCTCTCTTCGTTCTCTCCGCCTCCATTTACTCTGTTTGGGCGGACTCTCCCAAGCGGAAAAGACCGGAGGAAAGGCCACAGTGTAGTCACTGCTGACAGGACACATACGGGCAGAAATGGACTAGAAGATGAGACTGGCCAGTTGTTGTGAATGTTGTACTATATGGCTACGAATGACTGTATCGTATGTAAAGGATTGTATTGTACATACAATATAGATGTCAGTGAACCGACACCAGCGCCAAAGACCACCCGCAAATAAACACATCGGATGCGACACACACAAATGCACGTACACACACGCACACAAAGAACACGTCTCACAACTTCCTACTCTGACACATCACAGAGGGTTCAGTAAACCTCCATATCGAATAGCCATTGTGCTTCTGCAGCAAAGGCATTCGGAATTAGCCTGAGCTGCAGATATGGGCATTCAGTGAAGCAGCCTGCAAAAGTAAAGCCAGCTAAGTCAGTGCAGCCACTGGCCCACTTTCAGCAGTCCGGATTTGAGACACACACACACACACACACACAGCCACTCAAACTCACACACATTCAGAGACACATACACACGTCACACACATATGCGGGTGCTCTTAGTCCAGCTTTTGCAAACACACTGTGACAAATACACATGCACATGGAAACACATAAACGCATGCCCACAGCGACAAGCGTGGCCCTTTTCCGCCGGGCGATGAGAGAGGAGTGGGGTCATCATGCTGACAGCACTGACTTTTGTCCATGTGTAATTATCTGTGATGGAAAGCTCTGAGTGGCTTCCTCTTCCTGTTTCCCCTCAACACTCCCCACTCGACGGCGGGTCCCATCACACACAAACACAATGGAAATATTCTCCGGAGCTCTTTTGAGCCCATTGAAAGGGACCGAGGCTGGATATAGTGGACCCGCTTGGCTGAAAGCCTCACCGCGACAGCGGTCGGACCGCCCGCGGCGCCGTGGCATTAGCGCCCGTTTTCCGGATCACCCCGGCCGAGGCGGCTCTTTATCCTGCCAAGGAGCCCTCTGCCCTGGGGTGGAAACCTTGTTGGAGAGCCTCCCACCGACCCCCTTGTTTGGAGACCCAGAGCTTCACAGTAATGCAAAGGCTTTAAGACTGTGAAATGACCCACTTGTTTTGTGTCGGGGTGGAAGTCATGAGGTGCTGGTGAATATGAAGGACCAGTCGTTTCTCATTGAAGATGCAGCATACATAAATGCCTTATCGCTTCCTTTGTGCTTTCAAGATTAGCGAATTACTGTGTGTCCTAGCAATGCTAAGTCACAGCAGCCCCCACAACAACGGTAATAATAGCAAATAATTCAACTAGCTATAATTTAACTGCTAAGGGCCTCAACTCATTTGCTAAGTTTGACCAAGTAGAGAATTACCCTTCCACGACCCTGCTCTAAAAAGAGAATGTCTCCCTAACACAATGTGATTATCACAAAATGAAGCCCAACAGAGACACTTTCCTTTTATGCAAAAGAAAAGGAGCAAAAAAAAACTTTTAACTTTAAATGGAGAAATCCAATTAGTCAGCCGTTTGACTGGGAGGCCCAGACTAAAAATAGTGTTCCGTATATCCTTGGGATTTCTTAATAAAGTCTTCTTCAGCTGAACAGTAAAAATTAGCTCTGGCTCATGACTTGTTTTAATAACTCTTGGTTATAAGCTATGTTTAGTGGCCTTGTTTGTCTGCTTGGAAAGGAATGACAGTTGGTATTAAATGGTTTTAATGTTGATATGTTGTTGGACTTCCCCAAGGACATCTTCTGTGCCTTCAGCATTCAGGAGAAGAAAGAGAGGGGGGGGGGGTCATAGAGAAAAAAGCTGTGTAGCTTTGATCTGCCGGCGTTAGCAATTTTCGCAGTGTGTACCCTCTTCCTGTTCGGAAAGCCTCTGCAGACGATTGGCCGTGCTTTTCTGAAGCAGCTGCACCGAGATGGCCGAATGCATATCACGTCAAAGCTTCTTTATGAAAGAAATATGCTCTGCGGTCTCCAGTCTTTATCCAATAGCCTTGGCGTTTGACCACAGCCTTTGAAGGTCAAAATGCTAATGGTAGAATTGTACGGTGTGAGCATTTTTTCCCCAATGGTCGTATTTTCCTAGATAGCTTCCATAGCCTGTGCCTTCTTGTGAGTAGCAGGGTTGAGCACCCAAGTGAGCAGCAGTTCCAGGGAGAGACCTTGTCAGACCCCCAGGTCTGACAAGGTCTTGTCCTCTCACTCAGGGCCAATCCTGAACTGGATTCCTGGGAGAGTAACTGGATTAGGGTTAGGGTATTCTCTCTCTTGGAGCGTTCCGGGGGTCTGTTCAGGGCGAGAGGACGATCAGATGAGCAGCCAAGGGCCAAGCGCAGAGGCCAGGAGAGGCTGTTGGCCTCTAGCAGTGGAATGCATTGTGGGAATTGGCTCAGGGTGGGAAGCTGAAGACTCGGTCGTCAGGCAACGGCTCTGATGGTTAATCACAGGAGCTGTTGGATGGAAAGGTGTTAGTCTCGCAGGCAGACTGATGTGTGATGTCTGTATCTAAGCAACCTGGATTACTACCCATCCACATATCATGCATGAGGAGAGAGAGAGAGAGACAGAGAGATGTGTTTGTTGTGTGTAGTCTTGTTTCATTCATACATTGTTAGCTGAATTCACCATTTCATTCTTTCCAGCATGCCAAGACTTCACACCAACCTCTGGCTTTCTTTTTGCTTGGGATAGTTGATTGTATTTGACCTTTTGGCACATTCATGCACTAAAGATGCATCGTCAACGATTTGGAGAACACTGACATGCTGAGTATAAATGTGAACTGCATGCATTTACATTTAGTCATTTAGCAGAAGCTCTTATC
Source organism: Osmerus mordax (assembly GCF_038355195.1). Taxonomy (NCBI): domain Eukaryota; kingdom Metazoa; phylum Chordata; class Actinopteri; order Osmeriformes; family Osmeridae; genus Osmerus; species Osmerus mordax. Next base: position 4,400,713 of record NC_090072.1, on the reverse strand, counting down.
CAGAGCATGCATACTGACTGATAATTCCAGGAATTAAATATACAATTTGATGTAGGGAATAAGTGGGCTATTACTAGAATGACAAATGATGTAGTATACTGTATATACTGACCAAAAAATTGAAATGGCACTCTAACTGTATTTGATATAATTGTTTATTGGCATTTGAAGAATGCAAATCAAGTAAGATGGAACAATTCAACTGACTTTGGCTTGGACGTCCTAATCATCAACACTGTTCTGTTGCCTCCTATTGTCTGTTTCTTTACAATTATATTTTTCGTTAGGTGCGCTCTTTTTTGTCTTGTTTTGTCTGTTAATTCAGTGTTCTGCCAAGATTTCCGGGGTTCTCTAACAAGAGAAGTACTTCTAAACATCAGGACTACAACTCCTGTGGATTTATTTCCCACTTTTCTGCTTCCAGTGGCAGAATTAGTGGGAATTATAGTCAAAGCCACCCTCGGCTTTGTCCTAGCAGCGAAGCGTCGTAGGAGAGGCAAACGAGCCGGTGCTCTGGTGCGACTCCGTCGGCGTGGGGGACGCACAGCGTTACCGGGGATATTTCTCTCCAACGTGCGTTCACTGAGCAACAAACTGGATGAACTTCAGCTACTGGTGTGGAAAAACAGAGACTTTCTTTCATCTTCCGTTTTGTGCTTTACGGAGACATGGCTGAGTGAACTGATCCCAGACTCTGCGCTACAGCTAGCAGGTTTCAAACTGCTGAGAGCGGATCGTGAACCTGTGCTCTCTGGCAAAACGAAAGGCGGTGGTATTTGTTTTTATATTAACAGTGGCTGGTGTGAAGATGTGACAGTGATTCTGCAGCACTGTTCTCCTGATCTGGAATCATTTTTTATTAACTGTAGATCTTTTTACTCGCCACGAGAGTTTGCATCATTCATTCTGGTTGGCGTCTACATGCCTCCGCAGGCTAGCGTCAACGAGGCTCAACGTGTGCTCGCCAGCCAGATACTGAAGTTGGAGCATGAAAATCCGGATTCCTTGGTTATTGTGCTAGGCGACTTTAACAAAGGCAATCTCACTCAAGAACTCCCAAAATATAGACAATTCATCAAATGCCCTACCAGAGAAGGAAAAACCCTGGATCACTGCTACTCTACAATCAGCAAAGCATACCATGCGGTCCCCCGAGCAGCACTGGGTCACTCTGACCACGCCATGGTCCACCTGATTCCTGCATACAGGCAGAAGCTAAAGCGCTGTAAGCCTGCTGTGAGGACATCAAAACAGTGGACCAGTGAAGCTATGGAGGATCTGCGGGCGTGCTTGGACTGCACTGACTGGGACATGTTCACGACTGCTACCAATAGTCTGGATGAGCTCACAGAGGCTGTGACATCATACATCAGCTTCTGTGAGGACTGCTGTATACCAACACGCACCAGGGTAAGCTACAACAACCACAAACCCTGGTTTACAGCTAAACTCAGAAGGTTGAGGTCGGGACAAAGACAGTTTCAAGGAGTCGAAGAACAGGTTTAGCAAGGCGGTGAGGGAGGCTAAACGACTGTATTTAGAGAGACTAAAACACCAATTCTCTGCAAACGACTCTGCTTCTGTCTGGAGAGGGCTCAGGCAGATTACCAACTACAAGCCGAGAGCCCCCCACTCCACTAACAACTCCCGCCTGGCCAACGACCTGAATGAGTTCTACTGCAGATTTGAAAGACAATTGGACAGTCCTGAACTACCCCTTCCCACCCAGGAGGCCTCGCACCTCCCCCCCTCTACAGTGACGACTCTCTCCATTCAGGAGGGTGAAGTTAACAGACTTTTCAAGAGGCAGAATCCCCGCAAAGCAGCTGGGCCGGACTCTGTCTCTCCAGCCACCCTCAAGCACTGCGCTGACCAGCTGTCTCCGGTGTTTACCTACATCTTTATCACCTCGCTTGAGACATGCCATGTGCCAGCCTGTCTCAAGTCCTCCACCATCATCCCTGTGCCCAAAAAGCCAAGGCCAACAGGACATAATGACTACAGACCCGTCGCCCTGACCTCTGTGGTAATGAAGTCTTTCGAGCGCCTGGTGCTGGCACACCTTAAATCCATCACTGACCCTCTACTGGACCCCCTGCAGTTTGCCTACAGAGCCAGCAGGTCTGTGGACGATGCAGTTAACATGGCCTTCCACTTCACCCTACAGCACCTGGACTCCCCAGCATCCTATGCCAGGATCCTGTTTGTGGACTTCAGCTCTGCCTTCAATACCATCATCCCCGCCCTGCTTCAGGACAAGCTCTCCCAGCTGAACGTGCCTGATTCCACCTGCAGGTGGATCACAGACTTCCTGTCTGACAGGAAGCAGTGCGTTAAGCTGGGAACACAAGTCTCTGACTCCCGGTCCATCAGCACCGGATCACCTCAGGGCTGCGTCCTTTCTCCTCTGCTCTTCTCCCTGTACACCAACAGTTGCACCTCCAGTCATCCGTCCGTCAAACTCCTGAAGTTTGCGGACGACACCACCCTTATTGGGCTCATCTCTGGTGGAGACGAGTCTGATTATAGGTGGGAAGCGGCCAACCTGGTGACCTGGTGCAGCCAGAACAACTTAGAGCTCAATGCTCTTAAGACAGTGGAGATGGTTGTGGACTTCAGGAGGAACACAGCCCCACTCACCCCCATCACCCTGTGTGACTCCCCAGTCAACACTGTGGGGTCCTTCCACTTCCTGGGCACTATCCTCTCCCAGGACCTCAAGTGGGAGCTGAACATCAGCTCCCTCATCAAGAAAGCACAACAGAGGATGTACTTCCTTCGGCAGCTGAAGAAGTTCAACCTGCCAAAGACAATGATGGTGCACTTCTACTCAGCCATCATTGAGTCCATCCTCACCTCCTCCATCACCGTCTGGTACGCTGCTGCCACTGCCAAGGACAAGAGCAGAGAAGGTGATTGGCTGCAATCTGCCTACCCTCGAGGACCTGCACACCTCGAGGACCCTGAGGCGAGCGAGGAAGATTGTGGCCGACTTCTCCCACCCTGGACACTCCCTGTTTCAGTCACTCCCCTCCGGCAGAAGGCTGCGGTCCATCAGGACCAATACCTCACGCCACAAAAACAGTTTCTTCCCTTCCGCTGTTGGCCTCTTCAACAAGGCCAAGGGACCACACTGACTCTAATGACTTCCTGCTTAAAACACACTGCTTTTTGCACTGCATTACAAAATTGTATCTTGTACATTTGTATTTTTTGTAATATTTGTATTTTTGTATTTTTATATTGTAATTTACGGCAACTTATATTTTATTTTATTGTATATTTAATTATATTCTAATCCCACTTAGTACTGCTAGTTTATGTACCCTTAGTATAGATAGTCCACATATTTAAATTTTAGGTCCCTATATGTTTATTGTATGCACCTTCCTGCCAAAGCAAATTCCTTGTCTGTGCAAACTTTCATGGCGAATAAATCCCATTCTGATTCTGATTCTGTCCTGGCCGGGAGCATTTTTGGTCTCAATTCTTCCGTTTACACAAGACATGTTCCTGCACTCCTCATAATCGATATTGATGAAAGTGCTTTCATTTGATTTACAGACTATTCAATGCAGTGCAAGCTTCTTTTTTTTCTTCTTTTTCTTACACAGTACTGTGCCAGTGTCCACAAAAGCACAAACAGTGATTCTATTCTTATCTTTTTTTACAGGAGAAAAAGAGCATTAAAAGTAAGCCATGGTTGAACTTAATTCTGTCTTTGCCATAGAGAAGGACAGCATGCTTTCTTGATTTGCACTCACCCGCTTCTGCTTGCTTATTTGTCATACTTCGCATCAGGTCATGAGTATGCATCCAACATGGCATATCAAAACAACATGGTTATAACATTGTCTTTGAACGCATTAACCTTCAGCCTAACCAAGTTAGTGGGGTTCCCTGTTGTTCCTTGGCTTTGGGGGAAAAATTGTAGCTTTGTAACGCTTCTTTGTGAGTCTGTTTTTGTACGGTATGCGACCGGACAACAGTGATAACATCCCAAGGGAGCGTTGTTGAACGCAACACACAGATTTCACCCCTGCGGTAGAAGACATCATTTTGATTAACGCTAGTGCCATTTTCTTAAGTGTTCCTACCTGTTTCCTCAGTGTGGCAATTCAAGTCGCCTTTTTAAAGATAAATACAGTAAATGCAGTTTATTGCAGGTCATCTGCTGCCTGGATAATTGGTTAAGACCTTTCTTAGAGGACTTTCAGAAGGTATTAGGTGACTGACCCCACCCAAAGCTATTAAGCTACTTAGAAAAGACTGCGATTCCATCACAAGATAAGATATTGGCTTATGTAGAGCTCATTATTGCGTTCTCTCACACAGGTCCTCCCGATGTTGAAGTGCACATTACATGCCAAACACCTACACACTCGCATGCAGAGCGGTTCACGTATAGGTGCAAATCATTAGACGAGTGCAAGGGAAGCACCAAAATAATTTGTCCCGAACACACACCTCCCCCCCCCCCCCCCCCCCCCCTTCCTTCTCACATTTTGAAGCATGCATTTTCTTCAACTACTAGTCACGCTACTGCTTTTAGTTTAAGGTGTCGCTATGGAAGCTGCGGTGTTTTCTTCTATTTTGTATTTGGTTCGTTTGTTTTGATGTTGTTACAGTTTTTTTGTCATGTGGTATGTGTTTTGCATGCCTGCAAATATGTTTAATCAAGCTTTTTGAATTATTACTTTTTAAATGTTGTTATGTTAGTGGACCTGGTTACCATAGTGACCATACTCCTTTTATGAAGGTTCCTTTGACTTCCAATTAACATCTAGATGCGATGATGACCCCATTAACAAGAAAACGCCGACATGGCGACGCATGCAATGTTAGGAATTCATGAAAAAACGATTTCATGTCGCACATACCACACCTAACAAACAAGTGCCAGGATGTTTCATCAGCTTACTCTTTACATGTCATTGTCCTACTTTGGACAAGCTGAACAGCTCTGCTCACCATCTCGTCTCTCTCTCTCTCGTCCCTCCAGACACCCGGCCCTTGCCCGACGTAGCCATGACGGGCAAGTGCACCCGGGAATGCGACGAGTACGGCCACTCCGACTCCTGCTGGATGCCTGTTCGCACGTCGCCCGAACGGCGGCCTAAGACCACCCCCCAACAACCAAAGCTTTCCACCTTCATGAGCGCCAGCGGCAGCGTCGGCGGCGGCGGCAGTAGTAGCGGCGAGCAGTCTGGCAACCCGGAGAGCCTCGCCATGGCGGCCATGGCCAACGGGGTAGACCCCTCCTCGGCTCGCGTGCTGGGCGACCGCAACCGCAACCTGCTCAGCACGAAGATGGCCTCCTCCTCTTCCTCCTACGAGGCCTTCGGCTCGCCCAGCTACGGGGCGCCCGGGGCCGGGGAGGACGCGGTGGGACACCCCATCGAGGAGATCCCCCTAGCGCCCACCGGGGAGTACAAGCCCACGTCCTGCGGAACGCTAACCCGCCGGGAGGTCTACCTGTGAGCCAGAACGTGGTGGACGAGCCCCCCTTCCCCCTCCTTACCTCCACAGGGTCACATCCCACATAGTTCTCAACAGCCAGAACAACTATTGTAGCTGGCCACGATGATAACAATCTCCACGAAACGTTTCCCTACCCTGGCTAAGCTAGGGAGGATGAAAACCAACGCCATGCTAAAAGCGAAGTGGATATAAAAACAAAATTCCTTTTTTATAGCACCTCATTTTTCTGGTCCAGACCTGTGACTCAGAGGAGGAAGAGGAGGAAGAGGAGGAAGAGGCGGGGGCTGTAGAGACTTGGAGCAAGACATCGGGTACTGCTGCTGGCGAGCCGGGCCGTCCGGAACATTTCTGCTGCCTGGTGACCACAATCTGTACAATGAGCTACTCATTTCCATAAACATGCATGCATTACCTTCCCAATCATCCCCAACTCCCCCTAATGACTGTCCTGTACAAAAGAGGACCTTTCCTATTTCAGTTTTTCTTTTTAATGTGTTTTCTTTTTGTTCTTTTTTTATCTATACCTGCGGACTACATTGATTGACACACTGAACAGTGTGATGAGCGATACATTGATACAGTGATACATTTTGCGAGCGAAGCGGGCCACTTTTCCCTTGATGCACGTGCCACATAGACACGTGTGTGCCACAGCTCATCAAGGTCTCTATGCTAAACACTCCACAAGGATCGTTTCTAAACTGCTCGTGACGAAAGTATTTGTCCTCGCATTCAAAGAGACCTGTAAGACAACCAAACTTAAGACTTGCTAATGCTACCATAACATGGATTTCCAGTCAAGTTGGGTTGAGACGAAGCTTTAAGACTCTATCCTGTGGATGAGACTGAGACTGTCTAAATCACCTCATTCAGGAAGTACATGCTCAACAAAAGGGGCCCGAGGAGGAGCCTTTATGATTGGCTCTGACAAAATCACATGGGTCCAACATTATTCCAAATTAACCAGTTTGTGTATACTCTCTTTGCTTCTCTCATGAACATTGAAACTCATTGTATATAAAGCATATAAACCAGACCTGTGCTTTAAGCTTACATTCCCTTTGTCTCTCTCTCTCTCTCTTTCTCTCTCTCTCTCTCTCTCTCTCTCTCTCTCTCTCTCTCTCTCTCTCTCTCTTTCTCTGTCTCTCTTTGTCTTTCTCTTTGGATGCTAGGAGAGTGGACGTTAACCCCACCTCCCAATTACAAATGCAAATTATTTGACCTCTATTACTGGTTCCAGTCTTTGCTTGTAGATTGCATATGTGTGTAAATGGTTGTGTGTATTTCTATAGCACATGTTTCACACTCAAAGTGCCCTTTTGGACGCGGGCTAAAATGCTGACCAGGGTTTCTGTTTCACACGAATGCACATGCCGACACAAAACACAACATACACAACAGGGTTTTGGTGTTATGGAAGTGTTGAGTTTGGAAACACAACAATCGTAAATCTAAGAATTTGGAACTTCTATTGTAATACTGTGTGAGTACATTTGGACCTAGGAATACTTATCTGACCTAGCATAACTTTGATGTGGCGATTTTGACAGTCAATCACAATATTTGTTTGAGTGTGTGCTAGACTGAGCAATAAATACCATATTGTACACAACATTGACACAAACAGCCTATTCTCCGTCCCACATTGGCAAGCCTACAAACACAGAGGGTGACTCCAACCAATCTTTGCACGTCTATTTCTGGATACTGCACATGCTACCGTAGTAAATGTTACATTTCATGTCAGCACAGACATCTTTGAGCCAGAATGTGTGAATCAGTGGAGAACAATCACAACAACGCTGATGTGCAGTTACCACGCGCTGCGGGCCAGCACCTATTTGGGAAAAAAAGTCTTAACAAGTTGGTATAATTAGAAAACCAAAGCATAGGTAAACGCCAACGAGCTTTGAGATATGATCCCCCCCGTAGAGAGAGAAAAAGAAACACCACAGAGAAGAAGAAAAAAAAAAAAATTGGTAGTGTGTTTGCTTTTAATGCATATACACAACATATACATGTACAGTATAGAGAGACTTTAGGCTGAGTGTATGTGTAAGGATGTTGCGTGTAGACAAACATCCATATAATTTGGAACTGACGCTTACGACCGTGACAACACACAAAATGAACACACATAGAGTAGTACGAGACTTTGCGCCGCCTTACTCCCTGTGTGCTGTTGTTTCATTCAAAAGTAAAGAAATACGATGTCCTGTCAGATAAAGAATATCCAATGCAATGGAACCCTTTTGTATGTTAACTAACCCTTCAGTTTGAATGGACTACTTTTTTTTGCAGTCTGCCAATCTGTAGTCTGTAAGTACTTGTTGTTCGAAAGAAGTGCTCCTATGCTTATAAACTGTATACATAAATATGTACTTTTTATTGCACGTTTAAAGGGAATTTACTTCACTTACTGAGAAAATGTACAAAAAAATGTATCCCTGTGATCATAGAGGTTCATCTTGTTGCTTGCTTTTGTTATACCTAAACAAACATTGGCCATGTAGTATGACTTATGATATCAGTTGGAGGCGAATAAAATGTACCTTTATTTAGCATTAAGCATTATTTTCCATCTTCACTTTTCTTTAATCAGCTTTTATCTATTCATAATTTTTTGACAAACATAATTGTATTTTTTTCAAACTCACTCCACTGAGCAAAATGTCTAAAATGAAACCATAGAGCAACATACGTACACTGTAGGCTACAAGAAACTTATGGAACACAGTGAAACCATTTGGAAATTTTAATTGGCAAGGCTATTCTTGGTTACATTTGGACTGTTTATATATATATATAGTATATATTTCCAGCAATGGTCATAAACTTGGAAATTATCATGAATAAGTACATAGTAATTTTTTCTTTACTTTTTTCTCTTCTGGTGTCACTTTGTATATTTAGTGCTTCTGTAAAAAAAAAAAAAAAAAAAAAAAACTAAAACATAACAACAAACATACAAAAAAAAAGAGTGAATGCAAAATATGCAATTGTGCCTTTTTATACCTATTGGTATGGTAATTGTTGGTTCGGAATGGAGCAAAAACCACGTTATGCTGACATGCTTTCAAAAAGTAGTTTGGATGAAGTTGAAGTACAAGTGAAATACATCCTGTGGATTAACGTATCATGATAAAGTCCAACGATGTTCAAGCATCTTGCTATAAGACCAGTTAAATGCCAGTAAGCGTAAGAGTACCCCTTGAATCTATTCAAGAGTTTCAATGGGATAACGACTCGTGCATAACCAGTTTAATGTGGTTGTACAACCAAATTACTATGTTTGTAGCTGCTTTTAAATAGTAACAAATATAATGTAGTAGGATATGATTATCCTATTGGTATCAAATCCAACTGCAGCATGTTGTCGATGTGCTTCATCTGAAGATACTGAAGATCATGTCTGTGTGTGATACACTCTTCAGGGCTCTTCTAGGGAGTGGGGGGGGAAAGAGCTTGAAGACATTTTACTGCACTGATGGAAGGTAGCTTCGAGATGCTAAAAAGGAGAAATGAAAATAGCCAAAAGGCAGAGATTCTGACGGAATACACACCTCAGGGTGGCCCAACAGACACACTTTATGTAATACACATTTCTGTCAAATGTATTACACACAAAGTATAGACATGGACCAACAGGTTTTACTGCTTTGACTTACTACATTGCAGCAGTGGTCAGGACTGTCTAAAATCCTGTGTTCACCGAGACAAATTAAAAATAGTTTGCAAGGTTTGAGAAAGGTGATTTATAGAAAGAGAGGCAAATGTTTTATTCAACATATTCAGTACTTGTGCTCACTTTTGAATGTATATTGTTATTGGTATGGTACTGATAGTCAGAAGTACAAGGGGGGTGTAACTGACTAAATCAACTTTCCTAGCGCAGCTTAACTGAGTTAGAAGTCATAAAGGAAGTGTATAGCAGTGTATGCCATCCATACTATTCCTGGGGTGTGTTTTCAGTCAGATCTCTTCCATAGTCAATGAGCGTTCTCAGTCTGTGATGAGATTTGTAATATTAACCATAAATCATTTGTCCTGCAACTTGGATGTTGATATAGAATTGAGGAAACAGTTTATCATTGTTTATTATGAGTCACTATGCACGCAGCTTAGCTGAACATGGCAAAATGTATTGAACGCAAGTCCACTTCTATTTATGAACTATTTTACATAATTTAATTTGCTTTTGTACAGGTTTCTGTAAATAAATTGCTTGTCATTTTTGTCTCTGCAGAAATTAAAATATAACATGGTAAAATTATATGCAGTGCCATGTGTTTCTTCTTTGAAGTGGTTTCTTGAGGGTTGCTGTGTGGTGGTGTCATTTGCACACTGAGAGTGGTCATTCCAAAGATCAAAGGTTGTGTTCTAGACAGCTATGTTCTCGAGTTCAACATTGTTCCTCTCTTCACCCATGTCAAAGACTGTGAGTGTGTGTGTGTGTTCTATCTCCCCATACTGTATGTCTGCTTGATGTATGAGGTGATTACTAGCCAGGTAATTAGAGATCCATTCTGCTCCATTCCCTATGCTCTGATTAGCACTAGCGCAAGCACACTTACCCACACACACACAAACACACACCACTAATGGAGTCAATAATTTGTGAAACTTTCCTCTGGATTCATGTAGTGAATTAGAATAATACCACACTAAATATAGTGGATTTATGAAGATCGACAAGCAACTTTCACTTTAGTTTGTGATGCAAATTACAAGGCATCACAACAACAAGTGTGAGGACTATATGATTAGCATTACTGTTTTAGTAACAGAACAAATCCACGCTTTCTTTAGCAAGAGAACAGACTGCATCCGTTGCAAAGTCTGTGCATTCTAATCTCAAGTGTACGCATTACTAATTCGAATGATTTCCAACATTTGTATGATGGATTTCACCATATAAATGAGCATAGGGAATGTAAATGAATAGGGAATGTAAATGAATAATAACAGTATTTCACGTTTGTTTTCTAAAGAAATAACATTACTTTGATCATAGGATGGGACACGTTTTAGTTAAAATTATGCGGACATTCTAAGGGAGTGCCTCGTTTTCTTGTCATTTGAAATCATTAGAATTGCCTGGCATGGAATAATCAGCAGAAAATATACATTTTCAATCTAGAGGGAGGAAAGTAAAGACCAATTAGAATAAATGTCAACATAATTAATGTTTACGCAATGCATATCAATGAATTGTTTCTATGATCTGAAAAGTTCATATTAGTTCATAAATAATGTATGGGTTTAGTGTCAGTGGTGCTTCCATTTGAAGACATTTGAGTAGGTTTGTGTGTTCTACCCTCATGTATTCCCAAAGTAACCAAAACTAAGAAATGGTTTCTGGTATTACCAAAATCAATGCCTGATAGGTAGGTCAGGGCTTCTTGTGATTCAGCATTCACTAATCTCTATTTGTTGAATGCTTATTAATGTTAATAATAACATACATCTCTGCATTTACACACTGTAGTAAAGTTGAATTATCTTCATGTCTGAGTGTAATGCACCTGTATTTTGGTGCAGAGGAGTGGAGAGGTGAGGAGAGGAGAGAGGCATTGATCTCTTAAGAGCAGGAAGAGAAATAAGAGAAAGAATGAGATCAAAGCTAGAATTGAGGCTAGTTAATAAACCATTGATTACCATGCCGAAAGCAAACTCTGAAAGTACAATTTTATGAAACTCCTTCCCCATGTAAACTCAGCTGTGCAAAAGGAATGCAGAAAATCTGATCAGTGATATGAATTCATCCATAAAACATAGAGCAATAGCTATACAATATTTCACAATTTATGATTCTCTTTGTCTTAACATTTTATTTTTCAGGAGCAACCAGGGGAAATTATATCAATGGAAGAGCATTTAGTGCTTTGTTAAATTGATTTTTATTTCATATTTATTTTATTGATGCGCCGGGAGATGAAGAGATGGAGAACTTTTATGCGTTCTGGATAGAGCAAATAAACAACCTTATACAAAAACCCCTGTAATAACTTTGATTTAATTGTGATCATATAAATTCTATTATCGTTTATTTTGCTGGCTATCACACCCCTGAGGATGATGTCATTATAGGACATTCACAAAGTATGACAAAGCACACGCACACACACACATAGATAAATATCTCTATGAATTTATATCTGTTCCTCCTTACCTAGCTTGATATGTCCTTTATATGCACAGTGGTTCTATGTGTATGTTAGTACATTATAACATAATATATGTCTTAAATGTCTAAACTGAGCCAGTAAAAATACTCTGTAACCTTGCCATTAATGGACAGTATCCAAAGGCCAACAACTGTGTGGAAAGGCCAAGGCTGGTGGTACGGTAAGCCTGAAGGTGGTCTGTCAAGGGTGGGCAGGTCACAAATGACTACCTGGGAGGGGTCTTGGGGTGCCAAAGTAACACATGGTACCTTACCCACAATGACAGGGGGTCAGCACAAGTTTGGTCTCAACAGAGATTAAATATCAAAGTGAATGCGTGAGCCGAGACATAGAAACGATATCCATCACGTTTCTATTCACTCAAAGTGCAGTTGCTTTGTTGAGTTGGAGCATTCTTGCAGAATCTAATATAGATGTAGTGACGATTGGATTAATGAGAAATGATTACTGTACTGTGTTGAAGAGAGACATAGAGAGCTGGGGGAGATTTGAAGAAGTGGAAGAAATGAGGTGAGAAGAAAGAGAGAGAGCAGAAAATTAAGAGTTGGAGAGGGTGTCGAGAACTACTTTCTATAATGATGACCAACCGTGCTGCCTCTGTTCTGCAACTCAGGTCGTCCTGGACCTTCCATTACACACACACACACACACACACACACACACACACACACACACACACACACACACACACACACACACACACACACACACACACACACACACACACACACACACACACACACACACACACACACACACAGACATGCAGATACAATGATAATGATCTTCCCTCCTGGGCCACAGTACCCTCCTCCGGAAAACAAACCGCTATTACAGCAAGACACGCTAAGGGCCTAAATGGCATACAGGAAGTGGTTGAACTCTCCTCACTTTGGTGGCAGCACAAACAATAACTCCAACATCTAACCTATTTTCCAACCTCACAGACATAGGACAGAAACCTGAGATTGACTGCGTCGTAGATAAACTCCAAATCCATTCTAAAAACGACATTATTTGTATCAACTGTATCACCACCAAGATAGCCATACTAGCCATGCATACTACATGTAGCATACTGTATAGTACATCACATGCAGGTATCACCATTGTCAACCAGATCCACAACAGTATTGTGTATGCAATGTTGATACCCTACTAGTTTATATATATAAACTGCAACATGTCTCCACTCTTCATGTGTTTCACTTGCAGCTCAGGTAACTGTGAATCACACCAGATTGGCTACGTTTAGCCTCTCCCAAGGTCTGGAAATGACTTGAATTGCCCAGTACTACATAAGTGATATATGCTGCTTGACCTTGCCAGTGTCTATTCGCCGATATGAGATTCATATCTTTTTTTTTTTTTTTTTTCACTCTTCCTCTGTTGTTCTCTCTCTTTTTCCCCACCCTGGTTTTTGTCCCTTAGGGAACCTCAGGAATTCTCCTCACAGTGCGGTTTCTTTCTTGAGCTGTGCCAAAGAAAGAGAAAATAGAGACGGAGACAGATAGATTCACTCAGGTACTGTAGACCCTCCCAGTAGCTCCACTGCTGTTGTACAGACACACTACATCCAGGGAAATTCTAGGCTATTCAGTTTTTTGTTTTTTTTCCTCCATTTTTCATTCCCTCAGTAGGTGGATTTGTATGTAATACCCTGAATTAAGAGTAATTGTTCTTGTTTGTTTGCAATTGTTTTTACAGTATATGGACAATATACATCGGCTATACTACCAACTCATGGAATATATACTTTCGAGCATGTCAGCGCAGATAAGCACAGGCCCACGTTCTCTTTAAAAACTGATGTGTATACAGGTGCATTCTGGCAAACGATCCAACAACTTTCCTGCTCTCTCACCCCACCAACCCTGTCTTCTTCCTCTGTCTCTCCCTCTCCTTTCCCTCTCTCTCACCTTTCCCTCTCTCTCTCCTTTCCCTCTCTCTCTCCTTTCCCTCTCACTCTCACTCTCCTTTCCCTCACTCTCTCCTTTCCCTCTCTCTCTCCTTTCCCTCTCTCTCTCACTCTCCTTTCCCTCACTCTCTCCTTTCCCTCTCTCTCTCCTTTCCCTCTCTCTCTCCCGCACATGATGCCGGGTGTTTCCGTAGGATTCGGGCGTGGCGGCCTCATCCCGTAGGTATATGTGGTGCGATGAATGCCTGACTCAGTGATTGGCTCGGGCCCAGGGCAGAGATATATTACATTCTGACACTTTGATAGACATGGCCTTTTTCATCTGCTCCTAGCCATCCTCTCTCTCTCTCTTTCTCTCTTTCTCTCTTTCTCTCTCTCTCTCTCTCTCTCTCTCTCTCTCTCTCTCTCTCTCTCTCTCTCTCTCTCTCTCTCTCTCTCTGTCTCTTCACCCTACACCGTGGTGCAGTGCAGTCACTATCCAGCTGCATCGAAGCCTGATCTTAGAGATATTCCCCTGCTGATTGTGGACCAAATGTAGTATCATCAGATTCAATCATCATGCTGCTGGCAACACTAACACAGCATGGCATGAACATAAGGCTGTACAAAGTTGTTGATGTGTGGAAACAGCCATCAAAGTTGTTGATTAAAACACATACAGTATTGTGCAGCGTGCAAAAAGAAAAATGAAAACCCCTATGTTTACCTACATCTGCTTGTTTGGTTCTTTGTATTTGTTAAGAATTGTTGACATATTGGTTGTTCTGGCATGGGGTCCTAATTCCATCTCTTGCAGTCTCCAAATTATTGATCTTCCTCCTGATCTCTTCAACCGATTTACACAACCTTGTTTACATATACCTCTCATTTACATATCAAAGCCACCGGGTACACCACCAGTATAGGGCCTCATGAATAATTCATCCGATACTACTGTGAGCCCTATGGATAAAGCAGATGGTCAATGGGAAATAAGGTTGTGTGTGTGCATCCTTGTTTGTGTGTGCACGCATTTTGTGTCGGTACAGTAGAATCTGTTATCCCGTGATTTGTCCGTTTACCTTGGCCAATTAATTAGCTAATAGGATGCTCTCCGAGGATCAATTCATTGACGTGGCCATGTGCTCTCTGTATTCACTAAAGAAGGATTGGAGGGAAATTAAGATAATCTGTTTGCCTGAAGTTCTCATGGGAGTTCCCTTGGTCTCTTTCTAATTGCGCCAAAAGACATTATACACCATACACATTGGTGTGATGTTTTCATCAAGTTTGCATGCCTGCAAATTCCAGGCACGTATGCTTTGTGTTTGATGTACCTCTTTTTGGGTCGTTGTTTTCAGTCTGAGTATGCATGTATGTATGTATGGTTTCATGCGTGTTTTTTCATAATTATTATACATGTATTATCTTGGGCTCTACATCATCCAGTTGAATACATATTCATAAATCTCGCTGCTTTGCGAGTAATTGTATTCATTTTGTTTTATGTTCTATTTATTTTGAGTAATGGGGTCAGAAAAGAAAGTTGAGGGTGCTTCACTGTGTTGTCGTCAAAGGATCATCTTCAGGGAACACACTGTATTTGCTGAGACTCATTCGACAGAATTACGATGACTGACACTGGAGGGTTTTCTGTTAGATTCTCACAGGGATGGCATGTATTGCACATGCTGTGCTTGTCTCTGCTTGGACCGCGTGACGAATGACAGGCTGTTTAAGATGACTTGACCCATAGGGGCCTTGGAAAAGATTCGGTATGCCATTGTGAGATGTAAACAAAGCAATGTATTTTCCAACCACATTATTATTAGAGAATACAGTGACAGTATTCACTGAATCTCCCCCCACTACCCTGGCACTCTCTAACCCCTGTCCCCGTTTCCTCCGGGAACCCAAGGGTATTAGAAACCTTGTTTACTTCCTGTTTTTCTCGCCCTCCACCCCCTCCTCCTGTGGGACACCGGAGTATGGTGTACCCCCTGAGGGCAACGCAGCCCCCCTGCTCACTCTCTGATGGCTGTTCTATTCCCAATGTGGAGAGAGAGGTTTGTTTGGTAAATTAACCCACTGGACTTTGCATGCACACACACATACACACACACACACACATAGATATATTCATGCATGCAGGCTGATGGCATATAGGTTCAGCTGCCACACACTGTACTCACACACACATTATGCGCAAAGAAAAAAGCACCCACCCACACACACACACACATCCATGTGGATTGAGGACGTCAAACAGTGAGAGATGGACAGGAAATCATGCATCCCCTAAGCCTGATTCTCTGCTTTACTTGTGTGTAATACCCTCTGGTATTACTGACACATGACATGTTTACTTTCTAGAGATATATATAGAGATATATCTATCTATCTATATATATATATGTATACATACATCTATGTACCTGTGACAGATGACACAAGTGTCTACTCTCTCTGCTGGGGTGTCAATCAGCACATCAGGCACATGGAGGGGCACTCAAACACATAAACAGATACACGCCTCTATTACAAGTAAGCACAGGGTGCAAACTCGCATGCATATGCCGAGGCAGATTGCGTGACTGCACACACACACACACACACCTTGAAAGGAGGATGCTGATGAACCCAGTGGAGCTAGAGTACAAGTGACAGTTGCTCAGTGTGTCAACAAGTGTTGTCATAATGGGGAAATACAATGGGCTGTGTTTAGCCTGGAGGGATCCAGAGAAGAGGCACGCAATGGAAAGAACCAGAGAGAGGGAGAGAGGGAGAGATAGGGAGAGAGATAGGGAGAGAGATAGGGAGAGAGACAAACACACACATTGCGTGTAACATTACTAGTATAACTTTTGATTGGAAAAAAGTTTGTAAAAAAATTACCCCTCAGATTATATTAGCAAATCTGGTCGAAATTGTGCCAGGTCTGGTTCACTGTGTCAGCTGTTATTTGTGGTTCATTCTTTGGCATCTGTAGTTGAGCTTAGGTTAAAATCATGGTGGAGTGCTAGTTGACACTGACTGACACAGCTGTCGCTCTGACACTAATCTAGAGTTGACATGAAGGAAGGGAGCCTTAGATCATACAATGCTTTGACACAGAACTAAACCATTTACAGCAACGCCTGGGCCGGCTCGAGTCAAAGTGAGACGTCAGCTACATTGGATTACTGGGAACGCCTAAAAGGGGTAATGACATTAAATTACCGCTTTCACATCCAGAAGGGGGGAAAACAACAGCAACACACTTTTTTGACAGAATTATGGATGCTAGGATTGTTGGATGCTGTGTGTTGTGTGTGTTCACACGCCGGTGGTTCCGGGTAAAGATGTAAACAGGTTTTGGAGAAATGGCCTCTGATGTTAGCCTGACGGAGCAGAGCGGAGGTAACTGCTGACTGGTGCATTTACAAAACACTCAGTCAATTGACATCCCACAAAAGAGCAAGGGGAGGGGGGGGAATCACCCACCACTTTGTCTTGACCTGGATGGATATCCTTGTTGCACTGTGTGTGTGCTTATGTGTGTGTTTGTGTGTGTGCATGAGGCAATAGTAAGAAATCCGAGGGGTTGCATTGCCCACTGTCAGCATTCCTTGGAGACATTAACGGTTTATTTGTCATCCTATTGACACCTCTGATCACTCGCAAAGGTCAGCAGTCTATCATATTGCGTTCTATCCTTCCGTTATTGACACAAGTGACCATGGAGAGAGGGGGAGAGAGATGGAGGGATGAGGGATGAGGGAGGGAGAAAGGGAGGGAAGGAAGGAAGGAAGGGAGAGAGAGAGAGAGAGAGAGAGAGAGAGAGAGAGAGAATGGAAGGGAAGGGAATGAGGGAATGTTCTTGTTGGCAATGGACCATATTTAATGGAGTGTAATCAGAATATTTGCATACAGGCAGCTATTCATTGTGAATGCAGACTAACAACAAAAAGACAGGGAAAACAAACACAACCAGCCAAAACAGTGACGAAATGGGGAATGTATCGACAATGGCTTTTGGAGAGCGAATGACGAATTTCCGACACGATCAGCGCTCAGTTCTCCTCCTTCTTCCGTCTTTTTCTCTCCATCTCCATTTCTATCCCTCGACATCTCCTTTCTGCTCCCCATTTCGACTCCCTCCACCTTTGCCTCCCCCTCTTTGGCAGTCTCGCCCCTGACTTCCCTCCCTCGCTCCTCGCGTCTCCCTTCTGCTTTCACTTCGCTGTCTGGTCCAAGCGGTGAAACACAGAGAGGATAATGAGCGTTCATTGGTATTCCCTCTGCGCCTTCCCTTCATGCCTTCCTGTTCAGTCGCACTCCCTCTGACTTTTATGTTTTCAATTAGTCACTCGTCTGCAGTAGCTCCTTCAATCTCTCTCTCTCCGTCCTCCACCTCCTCCTTCACCTCCTTCTCCCCCTGCTCCTCCTCCTCCTCGTCTCCTTTGCTTTGAAGCCGAAACATATCTACTGTGCAGCAAGCAATCGGATCCACGAAACTTCCCTGCTTTTGCCCCCCCCCCCCCCCTCCCCCCCGCAGCATGACCCCTTGGGAATGTTCCAACACCATTTCTCCTTCGCATGGGAAAGAGTGGCTTTTGGCACTGTTTGACGATTTTCGAGGTCTCTTACCAAAAGCGAGCCAATAGCGTCTTGTTTTAAATGGCACTCAATGAGCCTGGTCGGTGGTCTGTGTTGGCCCTATCAATGTTCCAGCGATGTGATTTGATTTGACAACAGTGATGAACACTGCACTGTAGGCCCATTACTTTACATAATCACATGTCACTGGAGCGGTTATGTTTGCTCTTGGACGTGCTTCTCGTCAATCCTCTTTCGTCTCTTTCCCTCTGATGGCTGTTTCCACACCACTGACAGAGAGAGAAGGAGAGAGAGAGAGAGAGGGAGAGAGAGAGAGAGAGGGAGGGAGAGGGACAGAAAGAGAGAGAGAGACTGACTTCCTCAGGAGTTCTGTAATCTCCTCAGAGTCCTGCAGAGTGTGTGACGGACCCCCTCCACTCCCACTCACTTACCCAGCAGAAGCTGCACGGAGACGGGGGGAAGGGCGGGGGGCAGTACATATGTCTGGGTGTGTGCGTCGTTTGCTTGTGTGTGTGCGTGTGTGTGTGTGTGTGTGTGTGCATCCTGACTACACAGTCCAAGGCAGGTCCTGTCGTGAAGGACAGACATGGCAGAACAGAAGCACAGATAGAAAATAGAAAACAACATGGGAGGGTGGGGGGGGGGATTCTAAGTAGGCTGTGGGTACCGACAGGTTCCAACAGGTTCGACCACTGTTTCTCGCCTTTCACCCTCTCTCTGAGTCCTCCATAATGGGAAGGCCCTAGCCCCCACAATTAAGATTTTGCTCAGTGAGCCTGCACCAATGGCTCAATGGGGCGAGAATAAGATGGTCCTGCCCGTGATAAATGGCCTGGAAGACCGTTCCTGTCCTCCTGATCTAACCTAGGCATTCATTACACCAATTGGTATCGCATAGTCATCAATTTCCTTCTGCAGAGGGGGATTGTGGGGAGAAGAGAGGTGGGTGAGGCAGGGAGGGGGGGGGGGTGCTTATGTACCAGGGGAATGGCTGTTTAATGTGCCACTCCAGTACGTGCTTGGAAAGCGTTCTTAGGCGTAAGGAGGACAGGAAGGAGGTTCTAAGCTTTAGGAATAGGAGCATTTGCCGTAGAATGGTAAGAAATCTTACTTTGTACTGTGAAAGACGGTAGGTTAAATAGTACATTGACATATTGTGTGTTTTACAGCTTCAGGTGTCTCAGTGATGGACTTCACCTTTAGTCCTAAACTCAAACCATGTCATTGGAGATTCTCCATTCCGGACTCCTCCGTAATCCTTAAATCTGTGCGTGGGAAGGATTTTCTTCAGAAGTTAAGGTATTTTTGGGTTGGATTTAGAGTGTTTTGACATTGAGATAATGACCTAGAGGACCGGCTTGACTGAGTAGTCCATCTGGAATGGCTAAAGCATAGTCCATCTGGCAAAGCTTTCCACTCTCACCTCCAAACACCTTTATAAATGAAATATATTTTCATTTTACCATCTCTCCCCCCCAGCCTCTTCACTCAGAAACATAATTAGCATGACGGTCAGTGCATCTCATCACAAGTGCTATTTGTGCTTTGGTTGTAAACAGTGTACTTGTCTAGTGTGACAGAAGTTGACGAGACAGCTAAACTTGTGAACATATGTTTATTTTTGACTCCTCAGTCACCTCAGAAATACACAGATCTTTGTGATTGATGATTAACTATGCCTGGCTGGGTCTGAGATATTCCATTTGTTGAGTTGTGTTTGAGGTCATTACAGTCTATTTAGATATAGAATATTTTGACTCTAACACTTGGGAGTGCAATTCCCACTAATTCCCATGGTTGCTTGTCAAAAGATGTACACACACACAATCAAGAAGAGACAGAAATCGGACATTTGTGTGTTTTTTTTATACACACACACTCAAAACGAGACTACAGTAGCATTGCACACAAACAAAACACTTCTATTTCCGGGGGTTCCAATTTGCTCGTTCTTTTCCACGTCCAGCCCAGCACTCGGGTGTTGCCAACGAACCCTCATTAGGCCTCTCCATCTCTGTGCTCATTTCACCTCCCCCCCCCCCCCCTGAGCATCCTCTTCTGACCAAAGGGCCACTGTGGAGAGAGCTCCTGAAGACGAGGGGACCCAGAGCTGCTGTCATTATAGACGGCTGCCTACTTAACAGGCTGGAGGATCACTGCTTCAGGGCTTCCTCTCTCTGCTCTTCCTCGCTGTCTGTTGGTCTCTCTCTCGCTCTCTCTCTCTCTCTCTCTCTCTCTCTCTCTCTCTCTGTCTCTTTACGTATCTGTCTTTCTTTCAATTTCCTGCGTCTGTCTGCCTTTCTGTCTCCCTCTTTTATCTTCCTTGGTCCATCTTTATTTCTCTCCCCCTCACTTTACTCTCTCCTTCTCCCCCCCCCCCCCCCCCCCCCTCTCTCTCTCTCTCTCTCTCTCTCTCTCTCTCTGTCTTCTTGGGGAGGTCAGTGCAATCAAAGTTCCGGGCCACAAATACCTCCATCAGTCTGAGGAGGTAGATGATTTGTGCATGGCTGGCCTCCCGATGACCATTTTTCGAATCTTGTTATTTTCCATTACCTCCTCTGTCACTTAGTGTTACATTCTCATCATTGTTGTTCTATGAATGGTGAAATATTTACGGTAAGCCCAGATGGAACACGGAGCCCACTTTCATGCCAATGCTTTTCACGAAAAAGAAGGGAAAAAGAAACGCACAACCTACAATTGGTGCAGTCTGAGACATCATTGTTGTCTCACAAACGTTGTTTCTTTGACGACGATGGGTGATTTCTACTCGGTCAGACAGGAAGCGGAACCAAAATCAAATACGCTGCTCATCATAAACAGGATGGGTCCTCGAAAAATACCGCAAATGAAATTACAAACTGTTGGGCCTCCCAAGCAGCATGTAAAAAATGGAAACGCTGAGCACTAACTCATGCGTGAAGACATTGTTGGTGCTGAGTACGAAGCCCCTGTATTTCCAGAAGCTGAAGCCCACCATGGTATTATTCATTAAGACAAGTGAAATGCGGGAGTCTGTGAGAGTATCTCAAAACGGGCTCAACCATATGTTTAGTGTCAATATGACTTCACGGTTGCCCATGTGGAAAATAGCTTCAGGGCCACAGAATGCACACAAACAGAGTGCTGCATTTAGATAAATAATCTTCAACGGGGATGTGAAATGAGAAAAACGAAGCTGTACCTAAAAATAATTCCCCCAGCAGTTTTTTTTAATTATGGCAGAGAGAGGGACAGAGAACAGTATGTTAATGGCGTGTGTCTGAATTGGAGACAGAGGGAGGCAGTTGTCCAATTGCCTTATATTGGGGGATTAATGACAGGTATAGTAAGATTGATAACAAAAACTGAGCTGTAGGGACAACCAAAAGAAAGAAGGAAGAAATAGGAGGTAGAGAAGATACAAACAAGTCGACACAGGCATTATTGGTGTTTTGTTGAATTATGATTCAATAGGATTAAATCTCCCCAAGATATAATACTGACTGAGAAGGTGCATTCATAGAACAGGAGTATAGTGTTTACCTTTGAAGACGATGACCCATTTCTCTGCTATGTTGGCAACCATTGTGATGGTGAGTCGTAAACAGGGAATGTAATCGCAAGTTTACAAAATAGCTCATCTATCGACATCCTCCGGTGAACTACCGCTGCTGAAAGTCATGGGCCCTACAATGTGCAAGCAAGAAAATAAAGCATCAAGGAATGTTGGATGCTGGAAAAAGCAAGTGATCATGACAAGAACACGAGGAGGCTACATTGAAGAACCTGACAAGGCTAAATTCCTTTGAGGTCTGCCAAGTTTCCTGCCAGCTGTGTCCACTATAGTGTATCGGTGTTGCAAAAAACAACTCTTTCTGGGTTCAATTGGAGTTACCTGCAGCCTTAACCAAGAGTCAAACATGGTCAAACTTCTTATTAGTTGGAAGGGTTTGCAGAAAACAGAATGTGAAAAGAAGAAGGAGGTCCACTACACTTCTTAAATTGTCTGAGTCCTCTCCTGAGGAAACTTTCCCCAGTGGAGCTCTGGTGTGTCTCAAGATAGCCGGTGCCCTGGAAGAGCCACCCTGGACGAGCCACCCTAGACGAGCCACCGATCACCCTGGGAAGCCATAGAGAACAGGCCCGAACAAGAATAGAAATATTTGATTCATGACTGTTTAAATGTGGGTTCTCCATTCCTCCCTGACAGAAGAAGGCATTTGTCTCCCTCTCTCTCCTTTCCTCCCCCCGTCACAGAGGCCGAGTGTTCGTCCAATGGCTGACTGTGTTCTGCATGGCCGGGCCTACAGCACGCCATCTTGGTCTTTTTATTGGCCAGTTTCATTAGCCACCTAGCGTGAGCAGTCCCAGAGGAGAGCCTGCAGGCCGCTGTGTTTACCCATCGTGCCTTTTACTGCACATTAGCCTTGTAAAAGATGCAAAAGCTCCCCATTTAGGTGAAAGGGAGGGAAAATGAAAACCTGTTAATTGGATTGGTATTTTACAAAAGGCAGATTTTACTTTATGCTAATGTGATTGTGCTGTCTCGATGCTAAGAGAGAACGACATGAGGTGGGTGAGATTTACACTGGAGCGTGAGATTTGAGCTGAAATGAATACATTAGTTTATTCTTAGGTTAAACAAACTGCTTAGGGTATATTTTTGCGACCATCCATCTCTACAATAACACTATAAACAGTGTAGCAGAGATTTTACACACAATGTACTTTTATCTTCATTGTCCAACCCGGCATACTGTTTGAGTAATTTTGTCATTTTACTGTGGTAATTCAATATAATAATTCCAAGTCCTGTGGCTCACAGACCCATTGGAGAATTTATCTTGAGAGGTCTTCTTTATTTAATTCACTATCCTTTTTTTTCCTGGGAATCCATCTTCACTTTGTCTCTTTATTCCTGATAGCTGTCCTGTAGAATCTTACAAAACACCCCAAGGCTAGAACCAATCCACTGTTGTCTAGTGATTACCCAATTAGCACTGTGGATTTGAAGGTATAGAGGAGTTTGGGTATTGTAGCCCAAATCAACAAAGCTCACCCTTAAATTCACTAATTGGATTAATCTACAACATTTCATGATCCCACAGACTCAACAGACGGAAGGGTGGATTGTGCTGGTTCTCCTATGAGATGTAATTTTTTTTAACGTTTGGATTGTTTCCAACAGGACCAAAACTGTTCAATTCCACATGATGTCAAGGGGGAACTGAATCAATGGTTTCAGAAATGTGCCAAGTGTCAATTGTACAGTAATTAGTGTCGTGCTTGGAGATATTTTTGAGGTAATGGTGGATGAGGGAGAGACTGGGGAATGTTAGTCAAAACAACAAAACAATAAAACAGGAATTAGCATTGTCAGGCGTTGTGAAGGCTATAATGGAAATAATGGGCAATTGAACATTGCATACTTGGTCGTGTACATCTTGTCAAAAATAATATTACGTTAAAATTACATTCTCATTTGAAATATCTCTGAATCTATTACAGAAGGTAAATTAGCCTATTTAGCTAATTATGTCAACTGTATGAACCAATTTATATAATTCACATGTTAAAACAAGATGTGGAATACCTATAATAACACATTTTTAATATTAAACAGAGAATGCCACGAAATTGGTTCTCTACGTAAACAAACCCAAAAGGAGAAGTGGCAAATTAAATCTTTTCATCCAGTGGTAAACAAATAGTCCCCCATGCACGGGTGAAATCTCCTCTAACATCTGGCTACATAGACAAGCCCTGTCCATTTTCCACTTGCTAGAATGGCTAATTAAAGAGAAAGAGAGAGAGAGAGAGAGAGAGAGAGAGAGAGAGAGAGAGAGAGAGAGAGAGAGAGCGGAAGAAGGAGAGAGGGGAGGGAGGAATACTGAGACAGTCTGAGTTCATGATCCAGATTTTAAGGCCAGTCAAAAGTGACCCATATTTCTTTTAAGATTGATTCAAATATCTCTCTGTGACATTATGGACACTTCACCAGGCAAAAGATGAGAGATTTAAACCTTAGTTTGGACCCAAGGGTTTTACGCATAACAATTGTTGTTTTAAACATTTGATGTCATTGCGACATGAGTCCCACTGTTTACTACAATCACCGCATTTTACGGCATTCCTTTCTACCCTGTTCTTATCTCAATGCTCAATATGTGTGGGAGTTAGAGTGATAGATTTGGTATGGGAGAAGTAAGACAGTGTGTGAAAGAATCCATTGCCCGATAGCAATTATGAAGCACAAATACTCTTTCACAACTCTTCTAAAACACTCCTGTCTGTCTCTTGACTCTAAGGTAGTATCGCATTGTGTCAGTACTTTGTACTTAACATATGGGTTGCGAGACAAAAAAATATCTTAAAATTGATTATTAGTCTTTTGGTTTTATACCCTAAAAAGTAGACCTTACTTCATTTAATTAATCGCTCCAAATCACATCTTTTGCCAATTGCTTTATAACTGGCCTCTCGGCAAAACACTTTGCCACAATCTGAGAAACACCAAATCCTCTTGAGGATGCATGAGATAGAGCCCATTGGAGAGAGCTGAACTCTCAGTACCTCGCCACAAATCGCCGCTCTGATTAATCCCCTGACTAACCTTTCCCTCGTCCGTGTGGAGAGCCCAATTTGCCTAATTCTGTCGTCTCCGTGGGTGGCCCTCCTTCCAGTGACATCTCCCACTGCGCGTTCAGCGCCGGCGGGCAGGGCGGCCCCCCCAACGAGTGATCAAGATGCCATGGAGGAGGGCGCCAACACCTGCCGACCAAAGAGCATTGTGCTGATTAAGGGGAAACTTTGACTCTCGGCCCATAGAGCAGAAGGAGAGGAGGAGTGATTATGAAGAAGGAGGATGAACGAGAGGAGAGGAGGAGGGAAGGAAGGAAGGATTGCCCGGTTGTGACGAGGTTATGACAGAACATTTCCTGTAAAAATGTAACTCTGCCGTCCTACACAGCGGGTTAACTATGCTCAGCGGGGTTTAATATCACGTCCCACAGTCCCATCTGAATCCTACAAGGAAATCTAAACCCCCATCTTTCCAAATGTGGTTTCCCCCGATGCAAATCCGCTTTGGCCACGGCGTTTGCAGCAGTGGAGGAGGACTGCGAGAGAAATGAGACGCTCCAGTTCACTTGCAGTAAATTGGCCATAACCCCTCCGAGGAGCGCCTCCGCTTCCTCGCACGCCCGGCGAGCAGCTTTATGTGCTTTTAAGCAAGTCCCCCGAAATGATGTTCTTAATGAGCCTCGCAGGAGGACCCTGTCATCGTTAGGGGGACCTCTGGGACAGGGTCGACCGCCGCGTGGCTACTTCCTGTGACTCGGCTTGACGGGCCAGTAGAGGAGTAGAAGGGGGGGGGTGGCCAAGAGGGTGGGGGGGGGGGGCGGTCGACAGCTTGGATCTCTGTAGGTCATGTGACCTTCCGTAGAGGCTGACAGTGGTAACCGCCTTATTTCAAAACATGCAGAGGTAGGGGTTTCAGCCTGAAGTGGCTTTGTATGTGTTTACTGTAAAGTAGCTTCTATGGTGGATTCTAAACTCAATTAATTATTATTGTTTATTAGCCACAACTAAAATACTTCAGCTTGTAAGACAATGGACAATGGAAATCTACTAGTCTCATTTATCTTGGAAAACATGCATGATGGAAATGAAACAATGTATCCAATTTGCAACATCACTGTCTGCCATGCCACATTCTGTTTTGTACTTGAGTAAGTGTAGCCCAATATCTATCTGTCCTATAGGACTGTGTGATCATCTAGCTATATGTTGGAAGCATGTTTTTCTGTTGCTGTTATGTACTAAACAAGCAGAAAATCAACACCCATTTGATTGTCTGCCGTCCTAAGCCAAACAGATGTTAGCTATATAGTGCAGTTGCAACGCATATGTCCACAAATTAGTTGTTGTTGCTATGTTCAGGAGTCAGAGAGGAGGAAGACAGTGAAAGCACACAGTAAACCTTTATTTAATTTAATTATTTGGCGTTTTATTACCCCTGGGACACCACATTTCATATAAATATGTAAGGGGGTGTGCATAGTGTTCATACAAGAAACTTAGGCTCAGGTTGAAAAATTGAAAAATTTGATAATTTTCCTTTTCGTAAACATTAAAAGTGTGTTCCAAAACCCCAAACACACAACGGTCCTGAAATTAATCTAATCACAGATCCACAGTGTTACAAGTGATCAATTAACCCCTCCATCATATAACAGAACACTGTGTTTGCCTAGCAAGAGTAGAAAATGGCTCCTAATCACCATTTGCAGTCTTTTTGTGTGTTGGTGTGATGCTCTAATCATTGTGTTCTGGTTTTCAGTGACTTCACGCTGGGTTTCATTACGTTCAAATACCCCTAACCCAAAATAAGACTCCGACGTGATTGTGTAATCTTGCCCAAATCTCACAATCTCACTGATTACGACTCCCTAAATTGCCATAATTAAGGTTTGTGAGAAGTTTATCTGCATTCTGTGACATTGTTCTCACATTGCTGTTTTGAAGATACGACCATTTGATATAATGACTAATTACAAGTTACTGGCCAACACAAAGACACATCAATGGTTGCATTTTAAAACGTAATGGTTCAATCACTGTTTTTATTCTTGCTGTAACTTGATAACTTGCTTCCCCAATACCACGACAGGAGAAGTTGCTATGTGCCCGCAGGAGACTTTACAAAACAATGTAATGATTATTTTACATTTAATGGCATCTTGCTTACGGAGCGTTCAACTGCACATGAGTTCCACAAAGGCCTTTTCTCTTAAATATAATTACAACTTGCTTTCTTAAGAAAAGGCTAAACGTGTTAGTGCCATCTTTCTTGAAGGGAGGACATTTTATACCTCAATAATTTGAATCGCACATTTTGTGCTGGGTGTATGGTCAGGGGATGTGAGGGTGAAAACATAATTAGAAAAGCTAGTCAACCCTAACAAAACAGCACTTACAGCCTCAACTACTATTGCTGCAGAGTCCAGCCTCTTTGTCTTTTCCATTCTTCACACTCACAGAGAAACAGAAAGAGTGAAATTAGTTTCCACAATTTAAAAATCCAGCAATTTGGAGGAATGAGCATATGAGAAAACTGGTAATTGAAGGAGGTCACCCCAAACAATCTGTGTTCGAGGCACTAATTGAGAAAAGAATGTGGGTGGAATTCTCTATGTATCCCCCCGGTACATTCATTTGGAATCACTTGGATATAAAATCTATACGCAGCATTTGGGGAGGAAAGCTGAGAAGGCCTTCAGAGTCCTTTTTGGTGCCTTGTCAGCTTGAGGTCTGTGTTTAACGTCGTATGAGAAGTGGAGCTATTTCCCCACGGAAAGGATTGCACATATTTAATCAGTGTTTGGCTTTATGAAGGCGCCACCAGCTGAGGTGACATTCAACTTGAATACCTATCTCTACTTAATAATTACTTTAATCCATTTGTGTGTAAGTGTGATTGGCAAAGGGGCCGTTAAGACAATGTAATATGAATTTGTATTACCATAAATGTGTTAATATCCCAGATTAAAGAGAACTAAAGGCTCCTGAAGGGATAGACCTGCCAACTGGACGGAGAAGTCAATCACACACACACACTCGCACACTCACACACAGAGAATGAGATGAAGGATAAAGCTATGAAACTGTGGAAGCGCTCGCCAAGGTATTGGAGAAGGAGGCTTAGGAGTCGGGCCTGAAGCCCGCACAGTTTGTCCCTCGGAGCAAATCAATCACAGCAGACAATCCCCCACCTCGGGATGAAAGGAGAGAGAGAGTGAGACAGAAGGAGAATGAGGGGAGGTAGAGAGGACAATCACTTTGGTCTTCTTCCGTCCCACTTTTCACGGCTCCATCTATTCGGGGCAAACCAACGCCCGTGTGTTTGGACGGCTTACGTCTTTTGCGCGTCGTCGTTTAGTGTTTCTGCATTGCGGCATTTGAACTTCTCCCGGAAGAGTGAGAAAGGATGAAATCAACATTCAGATCATGACTACATGTACATAGAACACGTTCATAGAACGACGGGATACACCATGCAGGCTGTATTCAAGCGTTCCCTTGGGGTGGCTCGCGAGGAGTCAAAATATGTCTCGGTCCTTATTTGAAGCGGTGGAGATCACATAGAGCACAGGGTGGAGAAGTGATGGAGGATGTTTGTTCAGTGCCAGCATGACTCCCAACTGGGGTGACAGATGTAGTCTTAAAAGCAATGAGGGGAATGTGCTCTGGGCTAAGGACACATCGACAGTCACGCCTCCCCGCAGGGAATCAAGTTCTCTGAAGGGACCCGTGTGTGTGTTTGTGTGTGTGTGTGTTTGTGTGTGTGTTTGTGTGTGCCTTTAGACTATTCAGCTCACCCATGATTGGCTTCACATGTGAACACACTTTCACTCGAAAGAAAGCAGATTTCTTGAATATTTGGACACAGCGCCGGCTGCCCTCTTTTCTTGAACTCAAGACGAACGAACACATTGTACCGCCCGCACACAAAAAGAAGACCGAGCCTAATTGCTTCCGCTCTGAGCCTGCGAGGAGTCCAAAGAGATAATCCCCCAAAAAGTTGAGATTTGCTGCAGTGGACTTGCGGCTAACCAGTACCTTGGAAATCACTGTAATTGAACTTGCCACAGCGGTGACCTGATTAAGTGGTGAACAATGCGACTGCCACTTGTTTTGGACTTCCTGGGGCCCAACGATGGCCACTGATGCCATATAATATCACTTGGCAGCCGAGTTAATTATAACATGGCCCCGCATTGCATGGCAGTGGAGGGCGGACCATCTGAAGACAACACAACCGGAGGGGGGCACCACTATAATTCAAACTGTCACAGTCGCTTTCATTACAGTCAGCGAGGGGACCTGTGTCCACACCTCTCGCATCCCCACGCGTATGCAGACAGGCCACACGCATGCAGACAGGCCACACGCATGCAGACAGGCCACACGCATGCAGACAGGCCATACGCATGCAGACAGGCCACACGCATGCAGACAGGCCACACGCATGCAGACAGGCCACACGCATGCAGACAGGCCACACGCATGCAGACAGGCCACACGCATGCAGACAGGCCACACGCATGCAGACAGGCCACGCGCATGCAGACAGGCCACGCGCATGCAGACAGGCCACACACATACGGACACGTCGACACACAGATGCTTCGGACTGCAAATAAAACGAGGTGGGCAGGGCAGAGCACGCGCACGCACACCCACGCACGCCCACGCACGCACGCCCACTCGCATGCACGCCCACGCACGCACGCACGCACGCAGATGTCCCGATGATGTCGCATCCGCGTTCAGCCGCGAAGCCGACGCACGCACGACGACACGCACGCGCGCACAGCCGCAAATCCTTGCACTCGGAGCACACAAATGGATGCCAAATCGCCTGAAACAAAGCACTCCCAGACAGACAACCATGAGTGGCGAGCTGTTCCTTTAAAACAGACGCAAACTTCGCCTTGTCTTCCATCAATCTGACAGTCGACATAACTCCAATAAACGTGGCTCCGTCTAAACGCCGCTCACTCCTGACTCACTCTCTTGCATTTCATTGAAACAGCTGTTTGCTCTTATTCCTTCTAAATCTCATCCAGCACTTCTACCAAAGGGAGCAGGGACCCCATGCAGATCTTTAATTTTACAGCTAGGAAACGTGGGAGAATCTGACCTCCCCTCATCCCCTCATGTCAACCAGCGGTGAAATGAGCTCCTTGTGGCTAGTAATTAAGTTTCTATTCTTTATATAGAGAACCGAGACTTTGCATTGATCGGTGTGATTTTTTCTAGCGGTGATAATATTAAACTTCATTTCACATGGTGGAAGACAATCTGTGCAGTTGGTTTCTCAGTACTAGTTCTAGTACACACAAGACTGTTAGGATTGGGAAGGAAGATGCATGCATGTCTGCCGACACCTTTCCCAAGCCCAATCGGTGTGTGTGTGCGTGTCCATCTCCATCGACAGTGTGTGCGGGTGACAAGCAGCCTTGCCGAGCAGATTGCCTGGCCGCTAAAGAGGCGCTGGGGGCCTGCGGTGCCGCACCCCCCGCACCCCCCCTCCCCTCTCGCGCCCCAGCCGAGCTCCACAGATGACCAGGTAACCGATCTGCTCGCCGTGGGCTCGTGCCAATCGGCGGGCCGGGGGAAGTAGAAGTGACAAGCACGGTACCACGCTGTTCTCCAAGCTGTCCGGCAGATCGGCTCCCCCCGTACGGAGGTCCTGGGTCTGGAGGAGGAGAGGTAGAGCAGCGTAGTGTGTGTGTGAGGGACTGTATGAGAATGGAGAACGTCCTTCACTGGGACAAGCGGAGGGCAGCGAGAGCGGGGCACATCTGTTTGGATGCATTCACCCGCAGCCGTGGCTTTTTCGTATTTTCCGGTGCCTTCCGCTCGGTGCGTGCGCATTTCTATTTGGACTACTTTCCCATTCGAAAGATCTGGCTTTCCTATCTTTCTCTCGAATCCCCTCTCACGGATGAACATTTTGGATGATCCCAAAACGAGAAGGCGATCAAAAAATGTAACTTGTGAGAAACTGTGGAGAACGAAGTTGCGGCAAGTTTCGAAAGAAGTCGTCCCAGAGAATCTGGAGAGACAAAACACCCCAGCAGGGAGAGGGGAAGCGTAGCAGGGAAGGAAATACAGAGCGAAATCACCAGCTGATTCTTGGCTATGCGTTGTTGCTTTTGTTTGGCGCCGTGTCAGTCAGTGACAGATGCATGATCGGTACCAAACTGACGGGGCCTGCAATGGGGGATGTCTGAGCGCTGCTGAGAAACAGCACATATGGCCTGGCTGGTGTAGAAGGGTAGGGCGTGGCTTCGACGCAGCGTGCTTCTTTCAATGTAGAGTATCTTAGCTCACTATGCTTTCCAAGGAGCTTGCTCAACACTGTGTTCCCACAGATCCCATTTGCTCTCGCATGTCTTGTCATGTCGAATCAAGACATTTATTTGACCGCAGGAAGCTCAAGTTCATAGGGGGGAGACCGACGTCACAAGTCAAATCTCGATTCAGAAAACGACCGTGTGCGAAATGTTACGCTTTGAGAGCTCACTCTTTGGTACTCCTCGTCTGCAGCTTGCTTATATTGCACAAGTGCTTCCCACAGAGTCCATGGTGGAGAGACATTAGGCTGGAAGCCAAAGACGAGGACTATCCTCTCATCTATCGACTAGCCCAGCCCTCTCCATAGCTGTCTCTGTGTCTGGCACGGTGGACGGAAAGCAGAGCGATAGGGCTCTCCACATTCTCAATGGCCCTAATTGAATTTTCGAACCGACGGGCAGCATCCAAATCATCCTCGTCTGCGATGGCTCCTCTGTCAGTGGAGAGGTTAGAGCTCCGCCCCTCGTGCCGCACTCACAAACAAAGTAGCCTACACGCACCGACTAACCACACACACATCCTATCCCCCAAAAACCGACATGGCTAGCATGTTGACCCGTTGTGGGGGGGAGTAAATGAACCTGAAGCCCCCCTCCCCTCCCCACCCTCTCTCTTTGGCCTCATCCCAGACAGCCAATCACCATGATGGCTTTGTTTTCATCTGACTCATTCTTTAACTCCCCCCCTCAAACACACACACAGACACACACACCCCACCCCCTCCCCCTCAGCGCATCACTTCCTCCCTCAGTGTCTGTAACATCCAGGAATGGGGAACTGACAAGCCCTAAAGAGATGTTTTGGAAGCAGGCCAGCTGTTAGAAACAGAGATGGAGTCTGATTGTGAAGAGGAGTAGCAGTGACGAACACACAGAACACACAACTGCTGTGAATCCACCATTTTGTGAAAATAGTGCTTTGGCACCAAATAGTTCAGCAGTATTGAAGAATTATTCGAGTGCAGTCGGAAGACCTATCTCAAAATTTATTAAAATCACATGAGATGCATGCTGAATCTCAAACGACTGAAAAGAGCAATAAGCACATTTTTATAACAGAAACACACGCTTTCATTTGGGATTAGGAGGACTTTGTCAGGGTGAATATGCGAATGTAGCGCTAATGAACTAAAAGGATTCTCTTTTTGGGAGAATTGATTATCCGAGGGCTCGTCTGATGCACGTTTCTGTGTTCACAAGTCAAGCCTGTTCTCCAGTCACAAATTACAGTGCTTTTCCAGGGCAATTACACTGAACAAGTGCACCATTATCCAGTTCTAAACATCACACACGTATATTTGCCCTCTTCATTTTCTCAAGAGCGCTCGTAGCCGAGGACTGCGCTTCTCGGGAGAGATGGGGCAAAGGGAGGAGGAGAGAGAGAGAGAAAGCAAGAGAGGGTAAGTGATAGAAAGAGAGATGAGGAGAGAGAGAGAAAGAGACGGAGAGAGGGAGAAAGGGGGTGGAGGCTATCTGAGTTGAGTGATTATGAACAGATTAACCCAATAGAAGGGACAAGGGCCCATCTCAACATGCAACAAATGAGCCCTAGTTTCCTCTGGATGGATGGTAGAAAGACTGTCTTTAGAAAGAAAGGGATTCATCAGCCAAGAAGTAAAAAACGAGCCAACAAAATCTCCGCATTCCAATCGTGCGCCACATTTAGATCAATACCAAACAAATCATATATTTCCATTTTCGAAAACATGGTGCAGCTGGTTTCCTGTTTCCATTTGTTGTGTTCTATACAGCCCAGACACATTCAATAACACATTGTCACACTGGGGCTTCCATTCACTACAGCTGCCAGTTGGCCATTCTCTTTCCCATAGGCCATGTAAAACAGTAAGAATCCACCACCTCTCCCACAAGAACAGGCTCTAGCAGAAGATTGCTTTGGCGATCTAGCCCATGAATGAGGAAGGGAAAGGTACGCTCTGGAATCACATCCAGTGTTATACGCAGAGCCATAAAAGATCCAATGCAGAGAAAATAGTAGATAGATAGTTTGCGATTACTATCCCGCCTTCACACAGTGTACCCAGACACTTAAGGTGTCGGGCACAGACTGCAGACAGACACAGAGAACAACCCCCTTTTTTTGGGCGAAACAATAATAATAAAGACAGAAATTCAATCTCAAAACACAGACAACTCTTATCGGAGTGACAAATGTTCAGGGGGCGCCTCCGGCAAGATCCCAACCGTTCTATTTCGTTTTCTCTCCCTCCTTCCTGCCATTTTCCAGTTTTGCTTCTTTCCTCCCCTCGTCCGTGTCCTGTCCTTGCGGCATGTGAGACGGCACACTCCAATGAGTACATTTTGTGCAGACTTCTCCCTTTCACTTCCTCCTTCTTCATTTCTCTCTCTCTCTCTCTCTCTCTCTCTCTCTCTCTCTCTCTCATTCTGCTACAGCTGATTTCACAAATGATGGCAGCACGACCGGGAGAGCGGGGGAGGAAATGGAAGGCGATGTCGGTGTCCCGCCGCCCGCCACCCTTTCATAAATAACGGCGTGTGATTAAAAAGCGGCGTGCGAGTAGGGCCACCATTACCCTCCACCGGGGCAGTGCCTGTGACCATTCCAGTTGACAGCGCACACACACTCCCATCCGTGCATACGTCTATACACAAAACTTGCATGCAAGCGTCAAAACACATGCGAATGTTTACACCCATACTCACACGTGCACAGATTTATGACAGTGCAAGCTTACAGATACAACTTTACAGAGGTAGCACACTCCCCTATCTATTCCAACACTCTGCTTTACACTGCTTTCTCTGACAGCTATGACAAATTCATTCAGCGGGTCATGTGTATGTCCCTCGAGGATACATCAATAATAAACCTCTCCATGGCTTTGATTTGTCACGTGCAACGCTGGTGTCATTGCATGTTTCAAGAAAATATACTGTCTGAATACTGTGTGTGTGTGTGTGCGTGGGTACATACTTTCTCTCATACACCCTGCACAAACTAAACCCTTTTAAGGAAGAACCTACACATATTCCTCAGCTGGCTTTTGCTGGAGTCGTACGACATCCAACCTCTTGAACATGGCCATAGAATAAGAGGATTTACATTTTTCAAATCACATGTCCTCTATGTATACACAGTAGCAGAATCCACCAGGGAGACCATCCTTCTCTGACCAGACTGCAGTTCTTATTATCATGGCGGAAAAAAGGCATGAGGGTATGACTAATGGATTACTGTTACCTTTTGACTGACATCAGATTCTTTGGAAGTTCATCATGTTCTCTTAGAACTACTTGTCAAGTCATTACATTTTGAATGGCCTTTTCTTTGGCTCTTCATTGTAGGTAATGGGGATTTCAATTAGACTGTAAAAATGACATGTTTAGCAGGTGCTGGTGAGGTGAGCTGTGGTGTTGTTGATTCCCCTGTTATCCGTAGTGTGACAAGTGGGCAGGTTTCCGTGTCTCACTGCAGAAGACACTGTAGAGTCTCTTGTCTGCATGATTCAAGAAGTTTCTCTCGTAATTGTCCTTCACGCAATCCTGTTTAATCATCAATCCCAGCCTGGATCAATTCAAGTGCAGTGAAAATAATTGGACACCAAAAGGAGCTTGTGAGTTCAATCCATCCCACATGTTCTGTGTTACGGGCTCCAAACTTGCAGGTAATTGGAAACTTGAGGTAATTGAATGGAAAAAAAAGTTAGACACTAGCTTCTTTGCCTCTGACTGCAGAGTACATTTCAGTCCATGCAGCTAATGTTGACGAGGTTTTGCAATATCAGTAAAATATTAAGAGGTACCGTTTCCAGTGCTGCTGATGCATGCAATAAGAAAACTAACAGCACAATTAAAGCATGACCATAAATACACACTTGGTTGATTTAAGTTGATTAAAATTCCACGTTCCATTTTACTGTTCAGTGCCTTGGCTTGGCCTTCCTGTGTCTCACCTTCAAGTTCATTAGTTTGATCTCAGATTTCGTCCTTGATGGAGACTTTGCACCCAGTGCCAAAATTCGAAGCAACAGCTCAGAGTTGTCAAATATATTAATATATATATATATATATATACTGTAAGGATATTAGAAATGTTGTGAACTGACTAACGGACTAAACAAAACACCAAGATCAAAGATGCAAGTGCATGCACAATAGCCTTTGTGTATCTCATCGTATAAATGGAAATATGCCTCCCTTTTCTTAACATAATACTGCAGCATATGTTTGGGAGAGTGTCCTCATGTTGCCTACTAGCATAAATACGCTCCCGTTCTCAAAGATGGACCTTGACACTTCCAGTTTGAACTGCGTGTGCTGTGGACTTCACTGAATCAATTACCAGCCCTTAGAGCAAGTTACCATGGAATTTGAAAACCACCAAAAGACAAACTTTGTCAGCAGTGGGAGTACCTTCCCAGAGGAAGGTACAGTAGGCTACAGGAGAAAAAAAAGTTGTGTTTCTCAACAAAAATTTCTAAAGTTGGCGGGCCTAAATGACTCACTCCATGCTGCTATTAGGATGCGGAGGCTATTAAAAAACCAGGACCAGCACATCGAAAATGTGCCTCATAAGCATACCTTGATACAAATTGCGTTGCGGAGCTTAGCAATTTATAGCGTACTCAGACTGTTTGCCTCGCTGTGCAGTGCTAGCAGAGGTGGTCAGTCAGTAAATCTACAACGTGGCGCTCATTCAGAAATAAATAAAGAAGAGGGAGGAGGTGCTGGGGGGGGTCTTTCATGCATACCGTTTAATTAAGGGCTTCTGGGAATTATAATCAACACTAAAAGAGACGCCAAGGTGATGAAGCATAAATCCATAGCCACAGAGCAGACGAGCCCCGGTTTAATGCGTCTGCAGTATTGCTCGTCAGGTAAACAACCGCTGTGGTGAACAGCCGAATGTGTATGAGCGCGTGCATGTGCGTGCACGTGGGTGTGTGCACGTGCACGGGTCCACTCCACCTGTTGTCACATGTGTTGTGATTTAAGTGTGTTTGCAATTAGTGTCTGAGTGTGTTATTGGTGCTTTTGTCCAGCTGGTACTCCATGTAAATGTACAGTAAATGCTAAGATGATCATGACACAGGGTGTATATATACTGCATTACTATATTCTTCACAAATACAGATGCCTGTTTTCCTCAACTAGCTTTGGATATAAACTCTCAACAAGTAAGCAGATGTCAGTCATTCAAAGATTTACATGAAGGCCCATTACAAGCCAAATTGGAAGGAGGATTGAAGTGCTTTCACAGGAAAGAGACATAAGAAGAGGTGAAAGAACAGCCGGTCCTGAAGTCCGACCCTGGGACTGTCAGGGACGTTTACGTAGCTTCAATGCTTGGAAAGGTCTTGGGTTTTCCAGGGAACTGGCGGTGTAGAAGGACTGAAAGCTTTGGGATTGTGCTGGATGAGCGGACTACAAACATGAACCTGAGACAGGAGAAGATTGAGTAAGCAGTCCATTCCTCTCTGCCAGTTCAGAACAAATAATCAAAAAACCTGTCGGAAGAAACGTAGCCAATTAGCAAATTGTATTCCGGCAAGCGTTCCCATATACAAGATCTTATGTTTCTAATAAACAGGGTACTTAGTGATATTAAGAGGAGGGGAAGTCAAACCTCAGCAAACAGCTGGGAAGGTCCATGCTGATGTAGCTGGTTTGTGTTGTATTACCATGTACTTACCTTTTACATTCATACCAAACTCAATCTAATTCACTAATGAGTAGCTATCCTTATTATAATTTTTAACCAGACATTGCATTTTAATTGTTGCCCCCTATGGTGTCCAATCTCTGTGAATTCTAGTGTAACATTACAGTACATTTGTGTATCATAAATGTACGTATTAAAGAAGAATGAAGATTAATCCGAGTCCCAACTCTAGAGAAATGACAACATTCAGTAAAAAGATTAGACTGACATCCCAGTAGGAGCCATGAGCAGATTCTTAATGGAGATAATCTTCATAGCAGTCTACTGGTAAACAATTTTAATTTGAATATTTTTTCTCCAAGAAATAATTAGGCAACCTACAAAAATTGTTCACATTTTAATTATATTTCACAGTTAATCTTGGATAAAAAAATACATAATTTGTGGCATATGTTGCTACAATATCCCATGGAGCTCAACCATGAGAACATTTTAAAAATAAGCAATTACATCTTTGAACCTGTATAATTTATTGACTATAAATTCTCAGTGTGTCAATGTAATCTTGTTCTAATAGGTTTCTTCATCATATCCCCTCATCTCCTATTTTGTCAGTATTTTAGTTGCGGCAAATGTTAAAAGACAGTTAAATTCTGAAACAAAATGGTTTTCTTCCATACCTCATATTAATCTGTATGTAAATTAATTGTAGACTAATGCCATGCAATTACTTTCTTCGATATGTAAAATGTTTCACCTCCAAAATTAATTAGTTTTGTTATGAAACATTTATTTTGCATGGAGTAATGTAATTATGTATAAATGTATACAATATCATTTGCAACACTTCAGTCTAACCTTATTGAACACAGACCTCGAGGTGTTGACATTCATGCTTGCATCATTTGAGTTTCTCCCCCAAATTCAGTCCGAAAGGTCTCAAACCTGCTGTTAGATCTTCTGGTCTCTGTAACCCAAAAGCTTTCCAACGGTCTAACCTTTGAATGACGTGTTATCACCTACTTGCAATGCTGATGCCCACAACCAAGCAGCAGATGACCCCGCCCCCCAGACAGCACAAGCAGACAGATGACCCCGCCCCCCAGACCGATGACCCCCACCCCCCAGACAGCACAAGCAGACAGATGACCCCGCCCCCCAGACCGATGACCCCGCCCCCCAGACAGCACAAGCAGACAGATGACCCCGCCCCCCAGACAGCACATGCAGACAGATGACCCCGCCCCCCAGACAGCACATGCAGACAGATGACCCCGCCCCCCAGACCGATGACCCCGTCCCCCAGACAGCACAAGCAGACAGATGACCCCGCCCCCCAGACAGATGACCCCACCCCCCAGACAGCACAAGCAGACAGATGACCCCGCCCCCCAGACAGATGACCCCGCCTCCCAGACAGCACAAGCAGACAGATGACCCCACCCCCCAGACAGATGATCCCGCCCCCCAGACAGATGACCCCGCCACCCAGACGTCCGCTAAGCGTCTGCCACTCTCCTGATCATCATCAAAGTTTTTTTTTTGTCCTATTAAACTTCTGCTCTGATGCTTCCTCCGTCTTATCCAGGTTTCAATTTGAAATAATTTGGTCCCCCCCCCCCCCCTCCATATGCATACAGCAGGAGGAAATTATTTGTCAAAGTGAATGTCATCTAATTTAGCTGTGCCCAAGCCTGTGTGCTGATATCATCTCCTGAGCTGGTCTCCGCCAGGGTTTCCATCCAGATATATTGTTCGGCAGGTACCCTTCTTAAGATCTCAATCTACAGAGAGCGTCTTCTCCCTCTCTCTCACACACTCTCTTTCATTCTCTCTTTTTTCTTTTTTTCCCCCCTTCCCATCCTGCATTTTATTACACCGAGGCCGCTCTGACTAATGCAATGCACCGTTGGCCCATTGCCACATGCCAATTTATAACCAATAGCTCAGCAAGCTCTATGCATACCAAGTAATGTCGATTTGTCGTATTGGCTTCAGTGGCTGCCCCCCCCCCCCCCACACACACACATACCATACACACACCCTTTACTCTCCCTCTCTCTCTCTCTCTCTCTCTCTCTCTCTCTCTCTCTCTCTTTACAGAAATGGTAATGAGGGCTGTAAAATGTATCTCTCAGAATTGGTTCAGAAACAGCTGATTCCTAATGCCACACTGACAGAATAGTAAGCAACTGATAAAATGTAGCAAAGTGGTTCGGAATCCAGTGCAGCAGTGATACAAGTCATGAGAAGCTGTCAACTTTCAGCTTACAGGAAGTAGACAGGATTGGGCTTATTTACAACCTTTGCTTCTTAAGTAAACCGGCTGCGAGTGTCTGTGGTTGTGCATGAATATGCTCCCTCGCTCCCACTGCCACACTGTGTGTGTGCGTGTGTGTGTGTGTGTGTATCTGTGATTGGAACATATTGGTCACCTATGTCACCTATTTGGTATACAGTATATACCAATATATACTGTATAAATACGTGTTTTCCGTGGTTATGCCGATTTAATCATTGGCGGCAACACACCTATTTTTACATGGCTTATTCCCTCTTCTATGGAAATGTCAACAAAAACATTGCGCAGTTCACCCGACAGATGCACTGAAATCAGACTATTAGTGAAATGGATCATTCTCAAACACAGCTGTCTCTAAGCAAAATGCACCTGGACACAGAGCTGCAGTGATTAGAAAGGATGTTTCCTTAATTATCTGTCTTACAATGTGCCACCAAAACAAAACATTTGTTCGGTTTTGTTTTTAGCCCAAAACTTCGCAAACTACCACTGGCTTTGGATCATATTCAGTATTCACATGATCTCATCAAGGAAATATTACTTGTAATGTTTTGTTCTTTTGAAATCCTGAATGAGTTTCTCAACTTCCTAAACAGTATTGTTACTTTTGGAGGCTACATTTAGCAATATAGCAGGAACTTAGGTAACATTGTCATGAGTATAACAAAAGTCGAGTCTTGGGCACTTGCCTTGCGCAATGGTGAGTCACTACTGAATAAGTTATCCGTTGCCTAACACCTCTGGATGAGAACAGAAGATGAAAAGGTCCTTCAGCCTTTCCTGAGCATAGAAATAACCCTCATAATGAAAGGTAAGTCCGTTCCGCGAGCCAGGCTTTGCAGGCATGTTCGTGGCCACCCGAAAGAGGAAAAAGCGTCCTCCAGGGGTCAACAATGGGGTCCTTAAGTGAAGAGTCGGCATAATTATCCCCGTCGTTTCCCACACGCGGGGCAGAGGGGACGAGCTAGCCCTGCCGGCCACTCAATGACAGAGAGAGAAACACAGTATAGAGGGAGACAAAGAGAGAGAGAGACAGAGACAGAGAAAGGGAGACAGAAAGGGTACTTGGACAGGGCCCAATAACGAAAGGTTACGCGGCTAAAATTAGAGATGACGGAGAGATCTTGCTGGAGGTGTGGGAGAGAGAGCCGGGGCTATCTTGTGTTATTAAATGAAGAGGAAGCCACACTATGGGCTGGGGGCTTGTGGAGAGCTCTCCCTGTCTGGCCCTCACCTTTGACTCCCTGTCCGCTGTCAAACTTACCTCTCAGTGCTCCCCAGTCGGAGTAATTGGTTTCAACGCCAGGGCAATGCGTAAGGAGGACAACAATGAATAAATAAATAAAAAAAACACCCGTTGTTGTTTTTTCATTTCTCCGGGTTGAACTGCTGATGAAGGAGAGCGGGGGCTGGCTGGTGCATAGTCACGCCTTTTCTAAGAGGGGCCATTTGTTAGAGGTAAATGCCTCAGTTTACATCAAGACGGATGACTTAGGGAAACGTCACTCATGACCGCAGGGAGCGGCTATGCTAACACAGCAGCTGGCAGAGAGGAAAAGACACTTGAACCAGATATGGTTGCATTTTCCGGACCAGGGAAATTAGCTGAGCTGAGCCAAGAATGTTTCTGAGGGTGGCCGAGTGTGTGTTCTTCACTTCCTGGAACGATGCCTGATTCTATACAAATACATTGTACCTTTGTACTTACAGTTTACTTTAGAAGTTGACTGAATTCTACATGCTCAGAATCCTGCCTGATATGCCACCCGATCTATAGCCTTTAGTAAAGGTCCAATCAAATCTCGCCTAGTTAGGTTGCAAACATAAATAACTTAATTAGACCCGGGGGGTGAAGCGTGCATGTGTGTGCGTCAGGGGGTTCATGGGGGGGTCGTCGGTGCGTATGAATGAGGTATTCGGGGAGGCCCAGTGTGTAATGAGCCTCCTCCTAAGGCCCCCTTGGGTAATTCAATCCCATTCAAAACATCCTGCTCCACCCCATAACACATCACATATCACATGGCGGCTGGAAGCACATCAGTCATGAAACAAACGCCTCCAATGGCCGGAGCAATGGCTGCCCCGCTAACTGCTCTAGTAAACTTTATACTCTGACACCCCAAACCCCCTAACTCCCCTGTGTGGGTTGGCGGGCCGGGCAGTGTAGCATTATTGGTTGTCATGACTATGAAATAAACCCTTCCCCGACACACACACACACCCTTCCCATCTCTTTAAACATGTATTCGGAAATTGATCATGGGAATTTGGTAACCTCCTATAAATGGGTTTCGGAAGTGAAACTGGAAAATGGAGGCCTTGCTCACTGGCATGGATATTCCACCTCACTGTGTCCTGCTGTCTCTCCTGGGGATGTGTGTGTGTGTGTGTGTGTGTGCGTGTGTGTGTATTTGTAAGCTTTACAAAAAGCATGTTCAAAGTGTCCATTTGACGATATGCGAAAACATTTGTACATATGATTTGTTTAGCATATTCAGCATTTACAGTAATTTTACAGTTACAGGAAAACATTACTGGCACAAACCACAGGGGCACTGTGTGTATTCAACAGCATGTCGGAGGCTGTTTCTTTTGTGGACGTTTTGGTTGCTGCTGTTTTTTAATCAGAGGAGGACTTTTCTCTTGTAATGCATGAGGAGGACTTTCTAAAA
Source organism: Osmerus mordax (assembly GCF_038355195.1). Lineage (NCBI taxonomy): Eukaryota > Metazoa > Chordata > Actinopteri > Osmeriformes > Osmeridae > Osmerus > Osmerus mordax. Next base: position 4,359,025 of record NC_090072.1, on the reverse strand, counting down.
TGTTCATGTTTTGTTTCTAATGCCATTAAAAAGGAACAAAGACGACCATTGGTTATCATGATTTCTATTTCCATAATTGCCATATTTTAAAGATGTAATCAAAAATGGAATCAATTAATCCTTCACAATGTAATACAATTCAATTTTTTTCTTCCCCCAATATAATCTTGGTTGATTATAGTTAGTCATTTTTGGTAATCCAATTACATAATCCCAATTAAATGTAGTCTTTAACCACCCAACCCTGATAAAAAATGATGATAACATTACATTTTTGGCATTGTTACTGCATGTTTCTTACCTGACAATTATTCAATGTGTGTTTGTGTGTGTGTGTGTATGGCATGACGTGATGTGCATCTCTGGTGTGTGGATGTTCCTCTCATGACTCCATGTTAACGATTGTGCCATCATGGACTTGTTAGTGGTTAATTACCCATTTAGACTGACTGACTAGGTTGGTTTCATTCAGTCAAGCAGTAATGGGGACACAGACAGTGATAAAGAGCCTAACCAATGTAATATAGAACAGCTACTAGTTTACTAAAACAATTTCACACAAGAAGGTAATTATAGGCTATAGGTGGTTTAATTAAAAGGAGACTTAAATATGCACATTATGCACGCTAAAACATGAAAGACATTTTATTTTATTTTTCTAACCAGTTTTTTAAACATCCTGTTTGCCTCTTGACCTGGTTTCTGTGCATTCTCCATGTTGAAAAGCATTTCCAGGAATCAGACGGACAACTCAAATAATTGGAATATCTAAGATGCAGCTAGTGATCACAAAGTAATTAACCTCATGTACGGCTGTCCGTGCGCGCGCGTCCGAGCGTGCGCATCCGAGCGTGCGCGTCCGAGCGTGCACGTGCGTTCCTACCTGGAAGCTTCATGATGACATCATGTCGATGAGGCTGCTTTACTGTTACCGCACACGCCACGCACACCGTTACCATGATTAAAGGTGTTGTTGCAGCATGGGCAGTGGGCAATTGGTTGGTTGATGCAGTCTGTGCGTGTACCGCGTGTCTTGTGTACATGTGAATGGGGGACAGCCTGTGTAAGTTGTAGCATATGTGTACACTGTGGTATTTGTATTTTGACAGCAGATACTGTACTGTATGTACAATAAGCATGAGCATAAAGGTGGTTACTGCAGTGCACATAGTTTGTTGTGTTTCTCGTTTGCATGTGTGTCTATCAGGTGTATGTTTTGCTTTTAGAATACCTGGCTTTTACTGTAGGATGCCTGTAGTATACTGTATATATGATAATGTAAAGTAGGTCCTAAAACGTACGAGTAAAAGCTTGTGCTATTACTAAAATTGCTTTGACATCATACAACATTGAACACTGTTCTATTTCTGGAACACATTGCATCTTTAATGCATATACTTTGACGGGAACAATTTCGGTACAGAACAAACAGCACATTCATTCCACCTGCTTTAATGTACTTTCCATTTGTCCAGCCTTAATCATGGAGAGGTCGAACATTGTGTTTTTCTCTATCGCCCTTTCTCTTTCCATCACCCTTATAATTTCCTTCCGGTGGCTTCTATCTCCCTCTTTTTCTATGACTATCTCTCTTTCCGTCTCTCTTGTTCTATTTCTACACTCTGAGTGATTGCACCCCGTGGCATTGTGTGTGATAAATCGGATCCTACAGGAAATAGAAAAGGCTGTGTGGATTGTTGCAATGGAGAATCGATGCATCTTTTAATTATCAACGCAGCCCAAGCGCATTGTCTGCATTGCGAGAGTGGATCCATTACATAGTAAAAATGCACTGAGTATGGCGTGTCTTTAGCATTCATCATAGTCATTACATGTATGCTTTGGGCAGTATAATAATGATAGGGAATGTATTAATTACTCACAGGTACATCAAATGCATAAAGACTCCTTGTAACTGAGTTGAAACAAAAGAGCCATTGATTTTGTCCTTTCAAAGATTGGCCTTGAGTGCAAATGGTTTCACATGTGGATTGAAATTCAGCTCTATAATGATAATAATGACCTTGTTGTTGTGTTCCAGGCTGCAGCCTGTACACATAAACAGAGCGAATACAATTGAAGGACCATCAGAACAGTGACTAGCTTGGAGTTCGTTAATAGAATCCATCAGCATTTACAATACCAATAAACATGGAGAGTTCATTGGCAGGGGTCTCAATCATTAGTAATTATGTATTTAACGGTGTTGTGAAGAAAAAAGAACAGGGTTGAAATCATCGTGATTCCAGCCCATGCGTTCTTTTTTGCGCCTTGTGTTTATGGGACTTGTAGTTTGTTCATTCTTGGAAGAAAAAAATAGAAAGAAACTTCTGCTTCCACTGCACTTACTGAAATACGGGTGACCTTATAAACACAAACACACACACACAAACACACACACACTAGAGGCAACCTTAATCATGACCGAGGAGACAGCTGCATCATCTGGGTTGTGACGGTCTAGAGACCGACAGGACTGCAGATTAGCCGCCATCGGTGGAGGAGTTTTGTGCATCTCACCCCTTACATTAATCCCTCCTGTAATTGAAAGGACCAGATGGCTCTCTCGGAATCCAACGACACTGATGGAAGCCCTGCCAACCACGGTACAAATCACAAAGAGAAGACAACACGTGGAGAAGGAGAGGCAGGGCATTGGAGAAGGTGTATTGCTCAGTGGTAGAACATTTGCCTGTGGATAAAGAGGTTGCAGGGTTAAATCCCCCAGTGAATGGTGCTCTGGGACGACAAGTTCTTACAGTAGTGGTTCATCCCATTGGTATTCCTTAGAAAGAGATGCCCGGGTGTTGATGTGCACACAGATGCCCAGACTCTCTTTTGGGCTCTCTCTCTAGTTTGTTTCGTCTTGGCCGATGGCCCCGTTCCCTGCGTGTTCACGGGGGCCAGTGAGGACCTCGGAGGTGGAGGTTACAAGGTGACAGCTCTTCAATTTTACACTCGAAAAAAGAAAAGAGACCGAGTTTATTCCTTTTTTATCCCTCCCCTCACTCTTTCCCCTCAACAGGGGGGTCCTTTCATTCAAAGAAGAGAGGTCCGTCCACACCGAGGCGAGCTGCTGTCAGCAGTGGAGCCTGTTACGTTTAGGAGGCGTGGCTTCAGACGTGGTAAAGAGACCACTGCAGGCCATGGTGGTGGTGAGAGGGAGAGAGAGAGAGTGGGCGAGGGAGACGTGGACGATAAAGGATGAGAGGGAGCACGCAGGGAACTACACAGCATTCTTCTGTGACCTGGAAGTCTACCTGGCTGTGTGTCTGTGTGTGTGCGCGTGTGATTTACCGTTTCCATGTGAGGGTTTGCGCGGTGCAGAGAATAGAGTGGTGACCTCAACCATGGCTCCTCTCAGGCTCCAGGTGACAGAGCAAAGGGGACAAATCGATAATCCGCATCCGGGGAGAGGGGCGGCAAACAGGGGATGACAAAACGCTATTGGGCCCCTCTACCATACGCTGATAGTATTAGGCAAGGCTGGGTGGACTCAACAACGTTTTACAGCCTCATGGGACCACACTTTTCACCTGTGTGACTATCGCTGTGTGTGTGTGTGTGTGTGTCTCGTGGACAGCATGATGTGCAGTAAGCCAGAAAGATGTGGCATGCTCTGATGACTGACTTCTTCGGGTGTCTGACATCACGGCATCGCAGCATCTGGCCCTGGCTGCCAGTTCCACACACTGGATCTACACAGCTGTGAGCTCCTCTCCCTCTTCTCTCTGCTTACCAGTCAAGTTGGGCCGGAACAGGAAGCCACTTGATCCACGACCCCATGATGCTGCGTTTGCTAGCTGAGACGACTTTGTCTCGTTCAAGACACACGATGATTGAAGAGAGTGTCGACACCAAAAATGGATTCTCGTTTTTCATTTGGAATAAATCGGTATTTTAATATTTGGGGGTTTTCGTTCCCTCCTCACTCTCCCCTTCTCTTTCTCCTGGTTCCTTTGTCATGTGCTGTGGGCCCAATAACCCAAATTAATTTGAAATAAGCATATATTTACATCTCACAGGAAAAAGTAGAGAATTAAATTCATGGAGATGAGATTTACATGTCAAAGCTTGAGGTTAGAACTGATTAAAATGTGTTCTATTCCCAGTAGAGTTTAGTGCAATTATTTGTTTGTGAGGATAAGTCATAAACTTCAAAAAATGTAATCCGACTAATGAAGAAAAATGGGTGCGGTGGAAGAAAGGCAAGATTATAGTGAATTGTGCCTTAATTGCACAATTCTTTTAATAACAAATGGTTTATATGCATTTCAGGATTTCTCTTGAGAAATCATGTTTTCATGTTTGTTGGGGGTATAAAGCTAAGATGGGTAAACAGAACTCCCCAGAAATCTCACTCTCATCTTCTTATTTACAAGAACTGAAATCACCTGACTGAGGTGAATCTCTACATAAGCTACTTTCATTTCAACTTGAGAAAGCCCAAGAGTTTTATTTATTCATGTATTTTTTGCTTACCCCCCAAAACACAGTCCAAATTTTGGACTCTGCAATATGCAATCGTTCCTAAATCACACCTGCTGGTGCCAAAATACATCTACCTAACTAGAAAAAAGTGTATGCACAGCAGTGAATATTTTACCTCCAATCTCTCTGTCCCATTTTTTTTTTGTTCCTCGAGCACAGATGTGCTTTTTTGGCAGCAGCTTCCTCTTTGCATCTGCCTCCACCTCAGTGTTCAAGGATTAACCGGGACAAGTGAGAATAATTAACAGCCTCCAACTCTTCTCTCACTTCACTCCACCTGCCTAAATACATAGATTAGTATGTCTGTGACCTGACTCTCATTAATATTTCCACCAACTCACCAAGCCAAGTGTAAACATTTTTTTTCCCACAAGTTTTTTTTTCTCTCTTTTCTGACAACTTGCCATTCGATTCTTCTGGTCTCATCGTCAATAAACCAGAGTATGTAGGAGGAAACTTCAATAGCACTGTAAGCCCTCCTACTCGTAAATGTGCTAGCAAGTGAGATGAAACGCAGAAGTGCTGACGGAAGGCCTAATAAGCGGAGCGTCCCGAAAATCCGGGCTTTTCTCTTATCCCCCCCCCCCCCCCCCCTTCGCCATCGATCAGCGTCGTGCTGTGCCTCGCGAAAACTCAACCGCCGTGCCGCAAATGATTGGATACAGCTTGCCAAGATGGTGAGATCCTGCCGTGGAGGAGGAAGGAGTAGAAGGGGAGGAACCACAAAGGAATCTATCAATGTTTCTGGAGTTTCAAAGTGGCTTTTTAACTTTCCTGCACGTTTGAATACCATGAATTTCTAATCTGTGAAAATGCTCTGGATGTTTCCCTATCCAGTATGTGGTGTTTCAGGGTCCACGCACCTGGAGGTGTTAGATAAATAGATATCATAAATTAAATATTTTTTTGTCGGTAGAAGTCGTGGTAGGAGTTACTTTATTGATCCCTTTATTGATTGAACAGAATTTTGAAGACCACACAGGTTAACAAGTGACATCCACCCCAAAATATCAAGCTCTTTTCCTATAAATGTGTATCTTTGCACATTCATTAGTGTGCCAGATGAACAACGTTCCATCAATTAAACAAGCTTAGGTTTTGTCCTCCATCTGATGGGAAAGAGAAAGAAAGAGCGAGAGAGAGAGAGAGACAGAGACAGAGAGAGAGAGAGAGAGAGAGAGAGAGGATTATGAAAATGCTACCCAGGGCCTTGGGGAATGCACTGCATTAGTGGCTACTGCAGACGACTCCCATCATAATGCTGTTTCCAAATGACAGAATAATACGTCATGGATCATTTAACACTTTTGCATGCCCCCCCCCTCCCATCACCACCACTACCACCACACACACTCACACACACACACACACACGCACACACATATACAATACATACACAAAGACAGACATATATACAGACACACAGTATCTCTAGAGTATGTGCTAAACTCTCTTACACACACACACACACACACACACACACACTACACACAGACACACACACACAGACACACACACACTACACATGTTCTCTCACACCTGCAGACATAAACAGCGACTGACACAAAAGCATGTGCCACTAACAGCGTGTCGAGCCAAGCCTCCTCTAATGTGGCTCCTGGCAAACCCGAAATACCACGGCGGGAAGAAATGTCAGGGGGAAGCCCGGCCAATAGAAATGTCTGTCCGTTGGGGATATGCCATTCAAACCTCTGTGCTCCAGGGTCTTTAGAAACCCCCACCTCTCCACTCCCACCTCCTCGCCTCCGTATAAAATGCGTTACATACACAAGGCCTTGATGCAGCAATCCACAAGGGCACAGAGAGAGAGCGAGAGAGAGAGAGAGAAAGAGAGAGAGAGAGTGAGAGAGAGACAGAGAGAGACAGAGAGAGAGAGAGAGAGAGAGAGAGAGAGAGAGAGAGAGAGAGAGAGAGAGAGAGAGAGAGAGAGAGAGAGAGAGAGAGAGAGAGAGAGAGAGAGAAGAAAGAGAGAGAGCGAGAGAGAGAGAGAGAGAGAGAGAAAGAAAGAAAGAAGGAGTGTGAGACAGAGAGACACCCAGGCCCATTTTTATGAGTCAAATCCAATCCTAACGTGTGTTCGATGGTACCTGTGAACGACTCCCTCGCCAGGGAAGGATGGACGAGAGGGGAGAACGAAAACAAAAAACAACCAAATCAAGGAAAAGAGGAGAGCAAAGCTGAGGAAAGGGGAATGGAAATTGCCATTAGTAATGCAGTCAATGATTAATATCAACAGAAAGAACACTATTCACTCCGCTATGAATGGCACACTGGCACTCGTCCGAGAAGCGAGTGCCCGGGGCCACGATTATTCATCTCCCCGGTACATTAGAACTGTGTCTGTTAGCGGCGATAAATAATGTACAAGCTTGGCATTGCTCACCGTGCTAGGCCTAGCACAGAATTGATTCATATACACTTTCCCCCCTTCTGTTTTTTCAACACTCCTTTTTTTAAATATGTGTTTTCCTCTCCGCTGGCATTCTATCAAAATAGGAGTAAATACAAAAAGCTCTCAAACGAATTAATGATAATGGAAGACTGGGTGGTTATGAAAAGTATATGGATGGTGTAGGAGTGTTTAAAAAACACAAATCTTAATTTCATTTAGACATAATCATTAATTAGGGTAGAAAGCTCAGCCAAAATGGAGCAGAGAAGAAAGAAGCGAATCAGTCAGTCATCACTCACTCATCAGGTTACAGCTGTTGCTAGCGCACACGGGATCACTTCCAAGGTGCCCAGACAGATGCATTCGTCACAAAGCCTGTTAACATGCGCAGGGAGTGACGTGCAATTCCTCACGCAGGAAGTGTGACATCCTGACTGAGCTATTGCGCTGTAACAACTGTTTATAACTCTCCTATATAAAAAAATATGACATTTGCCAAAGTCGGTTGGGTTTCTGAAAGCCGAACGTCTCATGACCCCGTAAAAGTCTCCACAGAACACAGGAGAGGTTGATTCTTGTCTTTTTTTTGTCACCATTTTGACTCGAGAAGTCGAAGGGTACTTTAACAGACTTGGGGGGGGGGGGGGGTAATGTGCCCGGCTCCTTGGGGACAATGCTGACAGCAAGTTTCTGGATGGGTAACACAAGTGACATCATTGAGAGCAGGGGGAAGAGAGATGAAACGAGGCGGCAGAGGGAGGGAAGCAGGCAGACAGACAAAAGTAAACGGAGAATAGATTTTGGGACCAAAAAAAGACGTTTCTTCTTTTGCGTTTCATCTCGCGACAATGCTGACTTCAGCACGGATTAGGGGGGGTGTTTGTTCTCTGCTCTCTGTTCTTTCCATTCTGAAGAGCAGAGGAGAGGAGAAAGTGAGAGAGAGAGACGACACTTCCTGCCAAGGTCAGAGCTCGTCTGGGTATAATGATATTCCTCTGTAATTTTACCTGGGTGTTAAAGTTCTACGTCAGCAGGAATCAAAGAAGGCACAAAGACAAGACAGGGAAACTACTGTCTCTCTCTGTGTGTGTGCATGTGTGTGTGTGTATTTGTGTGTGTGTGTCTGTGTGTTTATACTCCCAGTTCCAGACATGCAGACATACTGTGTGCCCTTGAGTATAACTTTTTTTATCTCTTGTTTGTAAAAAAAATTAATCAACAAAAAAACTGTAAGGCTAAACTTTCTTGGCACCCTGTCTCTGTTAATGGTCAAATAAAGTGAGTCTAAGGGTTGGATAACATTAAAGAGGAAATCCCCTACAGAGGGGGAGAAACAAGCAGGCAGTTGTAACACTGCCATGATAACTCTCTTAAGGTTCACAGCATCGTGGAGACCCGTACCTTTGAAATGAGTCTCCAGGGCTCAGCTGTGGAGGTGCTGTAAGCTGACTGGGCTGTGTGCGGAAGTCCTTTCTCATCCAATCTGGAAACCTAGCTTGATGATAACGCTATGCTGCTTCAAAGATGTCTGCCACACTCTCCAGCATACGTACAGCCCATATGTCACGGCCACACAGCCGTGCCCCCCTGTTTTTGGTTTTGCCCTGCCCTAGTGTTTCCCTGCGTCTGTCATTGTCTTCACCGGTGTCTCGTTGAGTGGTTTCACTACTAGTTTGTCTTATCATGCCCACCTGTGTCTTGTTTGGTTCTGTGTATTTAGGTTCCTGGTTTGTGTCCAGTTGTTTGTACTGTATAGACACTAACAAGCTAGTTTTCAACACAAGTTTGGAGCTGCAGAATCACCCTGGCATTGACGTTCTCGAAGGAAAATCAGTTCAGTTTGCCTCCAAAGTGTGCGGATTCTCTGGAAGCCTTGTGCTGACGCACACCTCGGTTAGAGGTCTCTGCACCAGCTAACCTAGCCTCCCTTCTATGCCAGCACTTTCCCATTCCTTAATGTCAGCTCACTTTTGTGCATTCAGCAGCAGTCTGTTCCTCTGTGGAAAAGGTTAAGATGTTGTGTTTGAGAGGCCCGGGCAAGATGCCTCCAATGCATCTAGCATTGGGCCCTGGGGACTATCCTGGGGCCACAATTCGCTGACGATGCCACTTTGCCAGTAGGTCATTGTAAATGTGAACCAATTAACTTGATATTTTTAGGAGCATGTGTTCATTTCTGATCTTTTGTCGTTGGGACGTCCATGGGTAGCTCGAGTCAACACTTTGTGTCTGTGCGCGCGTGTGTCTGTGTGTGTGTGTATTGTGTGCTCTGTATTTAATTTTGCTGTTTTCTAAATGTTGCAGAGCCTGTTGCCCTCGGGTCAGTGAAATCCCTGAGGAGGATCCCAAAGGTAACTGTCTCAGACTAACAACATGAGCCTGATGTCACCTTCCTGGTTTTTGCTTGGAGGGGAGAGGGTTCTTTAACACATTGATAATTGTTACACTTAGTAATGCATATCACACATAAACAGCATCCCCTTCAACCGAAAGCATTTGTAAGACCAAAGTACTGATACTGAATTGTTAGTAGATCATTTTGTATTTGACTGCTAGTTTTGGTAATCATAAGTTCCATGTTTCTAACAGCTGGTACTGTCTCTTTGTGGTTTTGTCCTTCAGTGAACTTCTCGAGTAAAAATCATAAAGGCCAAGTATAAATACTTAATTCAAACTATACAGCGAAGGGAAGTGTTTTCTAATAAGGAAACACGAGTGAGGATTTATCGAAGCAGACACACAAAGGCCCTGTGTGCGACAAACAAACAAAAGTATAACAGGCAAATTTGTTCAAATTTACCAAAGGAAGAGAACAATGAATAATTGATGCTCCCTTCAATTAGATTCTAACAGCAGACTATCCCCTCAGCTCTCTCTCTCTCGTCTCTGCAGAGACACTTCATGACTAGGAGTACTGAGGAAGTGTTAACATTCGGGGAAGTGTTGCAACCTTCGAAAACAACAGGAGCAAAAAAGCTTGAAACCAGAAGAAACAGTTCCGACATGCATAGAACGGAAGCTGCATTCGAGTGATTCATTCAGAAAAAGGCTCAAGGTCAAATGGGAAGACATAACCAATGTAACTAACTGTAAAGGGAGTCAGATGGCTGAGCGGTTATGGAGTCGGGCTATTAATCAGAAGGTTGTTGGTTCGATTCCCGGCCGTGCCAAATGACGTTGTGTCCTTGGGCAAGGCACTTCACCCTACTTGCTTCGGGGGGAATGTCCCTGTACTTACTGTAAGTCGCTCTGGATAAGAGCGTCTGCTAAATGACTAAAATGTCAAATGTAAAGAACAATGGAACCACTTTTCAAAAGTAAACATGGCAAAGAAAATGCCAGCACAGCGCCTCCTTTATATGGATACACAGGTAATGTCAACAGGTCCATTGTTACACTTCAGCTAAAAATCAATTGCATTTCACCCCTTGGTTTATAGGGTTAGGGTTACACACAGTAGAGTCAGTTCCAGTCAGTTCCCCCACTAGTAAAACCACCCTTATCCTCTAACAAGATCAATGATAGGACTGGAAAAGTGCATTTCTTCGCATTTCTAGAGGGTATGGAGGGGATTTGTAGAGCCGTAATCGGTAGTCAGTTAATTGCCCCTCGTAAGTCTCACTACAGTAGTGCCCTGGGGTGGGGTGGGGATGTCAGGGGAAGGAGGGGAGAAGGAGGCTTGTGCTGGACTGGGAAGATGGTCCGTGAGAAAGCTCGATGCATCCCCAGGGTATCTAGCATCGTTTCTTTTTTTTGTCTTTTTTTTCGTGTTGTTTCCGTGTTGTTAATCAAGCATGTAGCCGATACCTGAAAAGTGTGCCAATCGTTTTTTTTAAGTGGGTTGTACAGTCATTTATATACAATGATGACTAATCACTATAGGAAGACCAACTAGAAAGATTATAACCTTCACAAACAATGAACATTTAACCGCATTGTCTTTGTCTTTCAGTCTGATACCAAGCATAGGCACAAAGTAAGATCTTGAACTTGGAAATATTAAAGTATAAAAAGAGTGCACAGGATGTACTTTCCGCCAAGTTGTCAGAACATGCCATTTGTTTTCCCAAACGGTGACAATATCAACATTTCTGAAGTGGAGGGCAGGGGGTGGGGGGATGGGGGTGGTAGGCAGAGGAGGGGGGGGGGTGTAGGTGGGAGGTCCATCTGGCACAGTGGGACGTCCTTGTCGGGAAGGGACGGCCGCAGCTTGGACGTGTTCGAGGAGCGAGGCGACAGATGCCAAAAAGGAAAGAAAAAAAAGACAACTGAGCGCCAAGACAAAAGAAGGGGGACGTGTGCCGGCGGGGGCTGCAGCTGGCACCCGAGGGTGGCCTACCCTTGACACCCGCCTGCCTCTCTCTCCCCCCGATGAGAGAGAGTGAGAAGAGGGACTTATGAAAGACTGAGGTTTCTGGTGTGTACGCGTGAAGGTAAGTAAGTAAGTAAGTAAGACTATTTATATAGCACATTTCATACAAGAATTGTAGCTCAAGGTGCTTTACATAAAATCAATAAAAACAATAATACAAGTGATAAACAATTCAAACAAAAATAAAAATCCCAATAAGATAAGGTATGGATGCATGTGTGTGTGTGTGTGTGTTTGGGGTAGACGTTTCCGCTGCATCAGCTCCTGGGAGGCGTCTGTCTGTTTGTCCCCCAGGGGCCCCCAGCCCAGTGGCCCCTGATAGACCGGCCAATCTGTGTCCACTCAGCACTTCCCTTGGCTGCCGGTAAATTAGCCTGTGCAATATGCCGTGCTATTCGCCACTCCCCCGTGCCATCGTTCGTGCCCTTGAGAGAAGAGAGTGCGAGGGAGACAAAAGTGTGCGTGTGCACACGCTTTGGCGTGAGAAAAAGAGAGGGAGAGAGAGTGTGAGTGAATGGGTGGGTACGATGGCCGCTGTGCCCATGCTCGGGTTAGTGTGCGTGTATGAAGGTGTGTTTTCCATATTCTGCATGTGAGCCGCCATCATTTATTAGAGGCAAAGTCTCTTAGCCCTGCAGCATGACTGAACATTGTTTGTGAAGGATCTACCTCACCTCCACATGTCAACTGTATTGACTACCATGTATTGGCTATAATCCTTGGGAAGTTATAGGGGAACAGTATCACCAAAGACCACTGTCTTGTAATGGACGGACAGACCTTGGTGGGTATTCTTTAAAATATTCAAAGGAATGCTCCGTGCAGTTTGATGAATGGGTTCATCATGAGTTTGCGTTTGGTAAAACCCATCATGACTCGTAGGGACGGACCTGCGCAGAGGGCTTCTGGCGGCACACTGTGCCCAGCGGGGGCTGGGTTTAATGAGGCCACAAAAGACTACCAGAGGAGGAAGGAAGAGGGGGCGCCCGCCCCACCACCATGCCCACCTTGCTTCACCCTAGCTCACATGCAGGGCAGCCTGGACCCGTGGGCTGGGTTTGAAACGTGGTCGCTATGATCCGGGACCGCCTGAGGTGTGGCAGATCAATGGAACCAACTCTCCACCCTCTCCACCACCCCCCACCCCCCCCCCCCCCCCCCCAGCCTGAGATTCAGCAGTCGGGAACACGGGATACAACCCCAACCTCGTGCACTTCCTGAAAAATCCGTGCCTGGGAAACACCCACCACAGACGTCTTCTCCAAAAATGCCCCGTACACTAGATGGATGCCGGTGCTGTGTTAGCACAACACGATACGCAATTTTGTTTGACTTCCCCGTGACTGTTCGCACGCATACTTCCTTGCCTTTGGACAATAACCGATATCGCTCGACCATTGATAGATCTCGAGTTCTCTCAATCCATCTTATATACACGTATAGCGTTTCAGAAAGAGCAAACCAAGTGCATCAGGGCACATTATCCCATCCCAAACAACCTTGCCAAGGAAGGGTACAGGGATTGATCCTGAGAGATCAGATAGTCCAACTATTGCACAGACAGCAAACAGAGTGTCTGGGAGATATGGATGCACAAGCCTCCTCCTCCAACCCCCCCCCCCCCCCCCCCCCCCCTCGTTGCATACATCGAAAACACTTGAAGCCTCTCAACTTACGGACCTCGCACATCAAAAGGGAAGTGCATCCGCCGTTTTGACGAAATCTGCTGAGCGGATGCCCTCAGATCAATCAACCGCCGGTTATCTGACTGCCGCACGAATCAGACCAAAAGCCAAGACGGTTGCATGGTAATTTTTCTATTGATGAGGTTGCACGGGGCGATTGGGGGGGGGGGGGGGGGGGGAATGTACAGCATGTTGAGAAGGGAAAGGGCACCCAATATTTCTTGTAAGCACAAGAGGAGACAACTAGCGCTCGGGGGGTGGGCCGAGATTGTAATTTCACATCGCAGCTTTCCGAGGGCACAGCCTTGGCGGCAATCACCGCCCTCCTTCCTTTGCTCCCATCGTCATTTCATCAGCTCTCCAAACACATGGTTATGGCATAAATATTGGAATCCAAAGGGCAACCGTTGGAACTTGTAAGCTCGGAGATAGCACGCTCTGCCAGAGTTGGATTGAGCAGCAGGCATTTGGAGAGGTGCATTTTTTCATTTACATTACGGATTCAGACAGAGGTTGAACACTTGTGTTCGACCAAGGCTACAACTAGATGAATAAATTATCTTTCAGACACTCATATTGTACCTCTCCTTGCTGGCAGGTTGTTCCTGGTAATGGACATTTTCCACATGCATCTGTCTACTCCTTTCACCGTTGCCGTGGGTTACAGGCTGCTTGGTGCTGTTGTCTTTGTCTCATAAGCAGTCTGGAAAGCTCCAGACCAAGTTAATACCAATTATCAGGCTTCTTTAGCATACGAAATGCCTTCTGTCAAGGGCCTTTTGGATATTCACCTATCTTCAGCGAGTGTGTATTCCCCTCTGATGTATGGATGAATATGAAAGTCTGCGCGGCATCCTAATGAAATTGTAGACGCAGCACGTGAACTTGATGGGTTCCATGGTGTGTACGTTTCGAGTCCAGGCCCTGTTTGACTTTATGAACTGCCAAATCAAGGCCCGAATGAAGGAGTTGGAGGAGACACTGATGCCCGGGATGCTGCGGTGCTTGGACTGGAGTGGTTTCTGCGCTGCCTCTCTAAACAGCCGGGGACAGGGCAGTGGCAGGATGACACATCTTTAGGGATGCTGTCTGGTCAGTTGGTGTAAGTGCTTTTTATGATTGCCATTAAATGTGAGACTCTCAAGCGTGGAGAGACAATTCCTTCGCTTATGACAAGAGGCTTATTACCAGACGTTTTCTTGCCTGCTTCTGACCAGAGGCCACTGCTGCTCCAGTACCCCCAAATAAAAAGAAACAAGAAATTAAAGTAGTGCTTTCTTCGAATGGGGGTGGGATTGGGGTTTGATGGATTGTAGAGTGATGTTTTTTACGGGAGGGTTGTGCTCAGAGGCGGTTGGTGGGGGCTTTTGGGGTCTGCCAGTTGTTTCGCTATTATCCTTCATTTCATTCATCCGAGAGTGGGCATTTTGCGCCGTAATTCTGTCACTTTGGCTGCTCTGTTTGAGTTTGATGTTTTAATTTACGCCTGGCATGAGGCTTTATGGGGCTTGAAGCATCCCCGCGCGGACCACCCGCGCGGCCCACTGCAACGCACCCTTCTGATGGAATAGAGGGACCTGGGGAGGAGATGTGTGTGTGTGGGTGTGTGAAGGGCGGGGGGGGGGGGGGGGGGGTGATGCCAAAAATACCCCCAACAAAGTGGATGTGGCAGCGGAGGAGCAGGAGCGCAGGTGACGCGTGGCCGTCGAACAGTGCCTGGTGCTGCCTTCTGGGTCCACAGCTGCTCCTGGTGAGATAGCTGGGCCCGCCATTTCCCCCCGGCCATATCAGTCCGTCAGCGCGGCGCTCCTCTGAAGTGACTGACGCGGCGCGGCATCACAGGCGACCCTCGCAGCCTGCTCTCCTCAACCTTGCGCGGTGTTGTTTTCGCGTTCGTCACTAAGCTCTGTGAATGTTTGTTTTGATTGGCTGTGGCACAGTGCAAAACACTGTGTACAGGCTTTGGAGATATCTCAAATATTCATAAGGGGGTTGAATCAATTGTTTCTCACAACTGCCCCTGTGACTGTTGTGTTGTTGTGATAGCGCAACATCAGAAAAGTACATTTGTAAGGTTTGATGGTGGCAATAACCAGGCGAGCACTTCAGCTGTTACAGGCGGCAGCGACAGACGCCGCACTCTGCAATGTGGCATATATTTTATTTTTAATCATGCAAAAACCAAGAGTCTAACGACCACAACAAAATGCTGCATCAACCGTAATGATAATGGTGCTCATGATTAAGAAACCGAAGCACAGCTAAACTGTAAAAGATCTTTGTGGTGGCGGAAAGCACATTTTGGGCCCATATGGTTGCCTGTTGAACCCAATCACTCACAGTCCTAAGCATGGCAAAGGGAAGCCAGGAAGCAAAACAACTGTGGGATCAGCAAACACAGCTTGAAGACAAAGTACTCTGGAACATTAGGCACTCGCAGATTATCCCCGCGTACTGTAAAGCCTTGCTCAGTATTTGTAAGTAGCACAATAGCATTTGTGAATGGATGTGTCAGAACGAACTCCTCTTTGAAAGAAAAAAAAAACTTTGCGTCGCACTGTGAGAAAAAGTTTCAACCGTAAACAAGTACGCACACATTTACTTAGCCAGTACTGGCTGCTTGTTTTGCTGGCAGTGAGATGCTGAAGGAAGAGAACAGTGTAGAGAGGGCAGATGGCAGAGGGCTCGTCATTGGCCTGTTCTGGGACTCACCAAGTGGCACTGCCAGAGAAAATATCAACCCCCATCCCATATGACCAATTAACAAGGTTTCACCTTGGGGGGAACTGCCACAGTGGGTACACCTGTTACTAAACCAAACTGTATCTTTTAGCTTGTTTAGCTGTGAGACACAGAAATGCGAATTGAACAGACAACAAGGTGATTCTTGTAGGGGAAATAAACATCTACAGATGGCGTTCTGTATATCGCTTTCCTCCATACTGGCTTTAGTCATGTTGACGCTACGCTCTTCAGCTTGAAGTGTCGATCAAAACCCTACACAAAAGCATGTTTCAACGTTGACATTTTGACATAGCCTAGGGCTGGAGATGTATTTAGCTGTGACTTGTACTGAGCATGATCATCGGATGTGAGGTTCCTTTGATTCCTCCCGCTGTAGCCCGCCTCTA
Organism: Osmerus mordax; assembly: GCF_038355195.1. NCBI lineage: Eukaryota > Metazoa > Chordata > Actinopteri > Osmeriformes > Osmeridae > Osmerus > Osmerus mordax. The sequence continues at coordinate 4,342,933 of NC_090072.1, read as the reverse complement.
AATTTGTCAATTACACCTCCATTATACTCTCTATTGTGGGGGCTTTGGTCTCAATGCTAAGCCAATTTCAGCCCGGGCTCAATGGGGAATCCCATCTTCAAAGGGGAGTGTGACAGCGTGTTTATTGGGTTGAGAAACCTGGCCTGAGATAAGACCTATTACCCTGTTGCGTTAGCCCAGATGAGTCGACGCTATACGTGAAATTGAAAAAGTCGTTTGATTGGGTGAGAGGGGAGAGGAAAAGCAGGGGGGTCACACATTAAGGTGTGAAATGAACCTGGATGCACAACAGTGACCGTCATGTACGTGTTGGTGTTTGTCACTCTGGCTTTGATGAGGATTCATTCAAGAGCTACTATGAAGCTCGTTTTCTCTGGGAAGCATCAAGCTGGGCCGTATTTCGTCATCACAAACCAGGCTACTTCTTAAAGCTACACCGCTGCTGACAAAGTCCACAAACATTACATCATTAAACGACACGTTGTAGAATACGACATCAAAACTGTAAACTTCCACCCATTTGTGTGTCAGATGCAACCTTGCATGTTTGACTGTAAATTCCCAAATCTCTGAAGGGAAGTGGTTGTAACTCTGCGTGGCTGAGAGGCTGCCTCCTTCAGCCTTGGACAGTACTGCTTGTGAGTGGGAAAGCCGCCACCGTAGTCATGGTCGTCGTCTGCCTGGCCCAAGTTCCTGGTTGCTGTGGTGACCTGGCTGACACCCTGCCAAACGACAAGTCTGTCACTGTTCTTCAGCTCAGTTAAGGTCAAGCATTACGGCGCTGGGCATGAAATGCGACAACCATTGCACGATTTCTGTTTGGCCCACGTTCCACAACGTTTCTTTCGACATGTACAGTATTGTCCACATTCAACATATCCCACAGGACGGTGTGTCCCTGACTTATGTGAATAAGGCTTCTCCGTCTCTGCCGCATTCTCATGTACATATAGTCATGTACTCCTTTCTTCATTGTCATCTTCCGCTCCTTCCTCCTCCCACGTCTTTGTTTTCTCACTCCTCCCACACTGGTGCCGCTCCGTCTTGCCACTTTCCTCACCCGCTCCCAGCCGCCAAGTCCAGGGTGTGATGGTGGGCCCAGCCAGGGTCTCCTGGGTGTCCTAGTCTGGTAGAACCTCCTGTTCCTCCTCACTGCCCACCACGGAGGCCTCTCCGTCTGGTGTCGCCTGGACATCTGTCTGTCTGTCCTCCCGCCCCCACGCCACATTCCTGGAGGCGCCACCACATTCGACGGACGTGATGAGGTCACAGGTTTTTTTCTTTGTGCGATTTTAAGAGAAACTTTCTGAATGCAAAAAGCCGAAACAACTCTCATCCCGTGTGACCAATTTAACGAGGTTTCACCTTGGGGGGAGCCGCCTCAGGGTGGTGCACCTGTTACGACCCAACGCAATCTTTAATCTTGTTTAGCTGAGGGATATAAAATAACACACTTTGTGTCACTATCGGCAACAACTATAAATAAGATTCAACTCATTGTTTCAGTACTTACGTGTCATTGACCTCTAACACATAATGAGAGAGGCACACGTTAAAAAAATACCTCACACTTTGCGTCACCCAACTCCCCACTGTCTCATAACCATTACCGTGACCAATTACTATTCATGTGGTACGCGAAAGGAAAATAAATAAAAGAAATAGTGAGAACAGAGTCTTGGTAATCTGCTGTGTGCTACTCTCCATGGCAGCAACTTAATGAGAAATCTTTCAGTGGCCTATTAGATGTTCTCCTGTGTTTGGATGCTAGGGCATTGATTCTGCTGGGTTGCCCTTCACAGGGGGGTTATCAGACCAGCGGAAGAAAAACATCTCACTTCAGCAGCCAACCACAGAGGATGAGCAGAGTTAAGGCTCTTTTTTGTATGTTTCATTCCATCCGGTACAATATCCGCCATTTGTTCAGTCAAAAGGAAGCAGACCAACGCACCACTGTACATTGTGAGTTCTGTTCCTATTTAGCGTTCAGAAAAGTATTGTACAATTGTGAGCATCAGAGGTTTGTAAAGAAGCCTCCAATTAAATGCTTGTCTTTTAATTTCCTGCCGTTCCCTCCAGGGAAAACCTTTCTCTGGATCTCTGTTTTTCATTTGATACCCCCACCCCCACATACCTTTGAAATGTGGTCCACATTTATTTAATTCATTAGCAAGTTGAATGCTATGTAATGGATATGGGATGATGATGAGAACGCTCACATGAATAGAATGAGGGGGGGGGGGGGGGGGGGGCTGCTTGGAAAGCGGTCCCGTCCATTTCAATGAATGTGATCATTTTAAAGGCAGAGACACAAAGAGATGGAGGCAACACACAGGGGAGTCTTTTGGTTTCAATCCCACAACCACCTGGGGAAAACACGTTTGGATGCCAAAACGCCTTTCAAATGTAACAGTGGCATCAAGGTTGGGCCTTTGCATCATGCATGTCAACTAGCTCACGCAGGTGTGTGCGCGTGCGTGTGCTTTTTGGTGTGTATCTCAGCATGCATTTGGTGAAACGTTTGTGGTAGGGTTCTGTAGATAGTAAACATTCAAGTCAGCAATGGATTGTGTGGTGTGACTTAACCGCTGTGGAAACTACGGAGTAAAAACCCCGACTGAAAGCGCGTTTACGATAGAAAATGCCCTCCAGAGTTCTCCTCACACTCCTCTCTTTAATTGCACCCAGCTGTAATTGTTACATCCAGGGTATACTGATCACCACAATAAAGTGCAGCCATGCCCCAAACTAAATTCCGCCGCAATATGATCTTCTATTGCTCTAGGTAACGCGCTTAATTAAGTTGTCTTCCCTTTGCTCAGATGCAAGATGATGGAAAGTGAATTGCTAACACCAACAGGCATGCATTTTGTTCGTTTTCTTTTTCCCCTTTCTGTGTCTTCACATTCCAGTACCGGTTTCCTGAACAGCAAATAGCTTCACAAGCCGGTTGCCGAGCCTGAACAATGGGCTCTGTCAGGTGTGTGTATGTGTACTGTGGTCGTAAAAGGCCGGCTCTGAACACGGCAACTTTCCAGGAATTCAGGGATACTGGACAGCAGCAGCTGTGATGCCCTCCAGGACAGCACCGGTTGCAGCTGGCTACCCTTGATGAGGGGGCCACACCTGAAAGTGATCTCTAATCAGGGGAGCAGACAAGGGCTGAGGATAAAGCCACACGAGAGGACCAGTAACCCCTGTAGGACTCGACCGCCTGCCAAGAAGTCAAAACTCCCATCCGGGGCTCCCCCCCCCCCGCCCATCTGAATCCAGACATACCTGACACGTCGAGCCAGCCCCGCCACCAGGCGCTCCACTGAGAACTGTTTTTTTGTTTTCTTTGTTACTCAGTACGCACTTTGGGGGTTACTCTTCCTCGTCAAAACATTGTTGGATTGGATTTGTTTATTGTAAAAGTGCAACAGCAGGTGCAACAATGGTAAACAAAAAAGGAGACTGAATATATTGCCCCCCCCCCTCCCTTCCGATCATCTCCCTCAAAGTCTTAATGTGTATGTCATTCGTTGTAATAATACAAATGGAATGAATTGTCCCCAATATATATATATATATATATTTTATGGGTGGCGGGTTCCCAATTGGCACTTCCCCCGCAGGTGGTGAAGCAGGTGACTTAGGTTATTAATTGCTAGAAACTCCCCTGGATGTCATGCAGTGTGTGTCGTGCAGCACCAGGAGGGATTGCCTTTGAGAAACAAGGAACAATCATTAGTGGGCAAGAGTTCCAAGTTGTGTTATGGTACCATAGGTTCTTCCTAGCACAAATCACTTAAAAATGTATTCACGTAAATTCCACATAGCCTCAACTAATGAGGAAATGAATATCGTTCAGAAAATGATGAATGTGGGACATTAGGTCTCATCTGATGGTGCTGTCTGTGATTCTTATCCATTGACTTACTATAACTTGTTTTAATTTTTCCATCTATGGTAAAATACCTACGTTGATTAAACCCATTGTGCATTGATATCACAGTACATCCACTTTGATATCCACAAGGTCAGTGTAGCCCATGACAGGTCCAAAGAGTGAGCAGTTCCAACATTCTCCTCCATGGATTTTCTCTCTATATCTCTCGCTCTCCTTTTTTTCTTTCCCCCCACCACCCCAACAACCACCCCCCCCCCCCCCCCCCCCTCCTCCCAGACCCCCATGCTCCCCCCACCCAAAGAAAAAAAAGACACAAAAAACATTCATTTCAGCGGGCTGGGAAAAACATCTGTCATAGTAGCCCTCAGGCTCACTCTGCCTGAGTGAGTAGGGTCAAAGATCTTAACTGACCTAAATCTCTCACCCAGCCCCAAACTGTAGGGAAGGGAGACTGAAAGGAGACAGGGATGACTTTCTTTCTTTCTTTCTCTCTCCTCTCCCCATCATTTCCCCTCCACTCGCGTCCTTTCTTCCTGACACGCACGGATGGATGACCACTGACATACACAGGCGGGCCGACGTACACGGACGGCCCCCGACGTACACACTCACATGCATGTGCACACGCTCCGGAACACATGGGAAGCTCTCGAGCACTTCGGCCCCTGTCCCCTCTCATCCTTCCCCCTCACGTCTCTCGTCAGACAAAGAAATCCTCCGAAAATCCTCAACCAGAGGCTGATCCATTAAGGCACTTTCTTCATCCAGTAATCCCCAGAGGGAGGGAGTCATGGCCAGCTGGATAGGGCTTTACGCCCAAAGAATCCACCATCAATCCCATACTGAGAGAATCACTGAGCTCCAGGGATCCTCTTTTCCCACCCCTTGCCCACCACCTTCCACTCCACCCCCGCCCTCCCCCACCCCCACCTTCCTGATCACATCGGCTCAGAGCGATTTGGCCAGATCACTCAGAGTGTGGTGTAAACACCCTAATGCTTTCACCTTCAAATATCCATTTCAAGGATCGGTTTTGGGGATGAGAGGGGGAAGTGGGGGCTGGGGGGGGGATGGATGGATGGGGAGGCCACTCTAATTGGTCGACGGGACTCATTAAGATGGTTTGGACCGGTCTGGGGTCAGCCAGGATGGGGAGATGATCCAGCACTCCATCGGGCTTTGGGACTCAATTAGTCCCAGCCCTCTCCACTCCTATACAGCCCCTTGGCGTGTCAGCGAAGGAGCCAAGAAAGCCTACAACAAAGGTTAGTATTGGCATTCTGCACTTACCCACTGGCACAGGGGTATAGGTTAGCTATCAGCGTGACATTTAGCTCCAGGGTTGCGGGAAGATGTGTGAGGACGACAACATGTGCGGTCCACTGTTCTTCTGTCTGCTGTTACTTTCTATAAAAACACTTCCACCACTGAGACCTGGTGCTTCGTTCTATGTACGAAACAGTTCTGAACTAGCCTCGACAAATCAGACAAATGCGCAATATCCTGTTTATTTGCTCTGGCAGATTGGTCTGCCCCACCCTCCGGTTCCCCTCCGGCGTGAAAAGTGCTGGGTTAATCACAACCGTTTACTTAATGTGTGTCAGGTTTGATATGATGACTGTACAGTGGGAGCACATTTTCCTAAACGACCAAGACAATATTTCGTTGTTCTGATTGGTTGTTTCTGTCCAAAACAATCCAATTGCGCCCGGAGGCATTTTGGTCTGCGCCCGTCGAGAACGCCCCTTGGAAATCGAAAATGGAACTGAGAGGTTCCAGATGAATATTTGCCTATATTATAATATTTGGTCTGGCAATGTCAGGCTAGTTATTAATAAGAAAGGGTTGTCAAACTGTTGACCATGAATAACAAACTCACAAAACCATAACGATCTAGAACCAGCCATTTCAGAATGCCCTGCAATTTCCATAATGATAGCAACATCTAACAGAGACATCTGACTGACATTTGAATATGGTTGTCAGATCAAATAGCATTCAAAACCCATTGTACCAAGTTAACCTTGAATTGGGGTCAATCGAATCAAAACACAATGTAATACTTATGATGTACATAGAACTGTAGCAGGGATCAAGGCAATTGGAAATATGAGGTGATGACAGCTATAAATATATTATTTATGAGTCCCCATGATTTAAAGGCAGGCGATAAACAATGGTGTGGGTGTGGAACTAATGCCACAGGGAGAGGCTGTCATCTACTAAGGGCGTCAGGGGGTCTCAAGAAGCCCTGTACTCTGCCGTGAAGTCCATAAAGATATAATTAGGCTCATAACAACACCTCGTAGAAGTATATAACCCATGGTAATTACAGAAGGTTTCAGTCAGCAGAGGACTGCTGGATTGAATGCTGAATTTAGTGAACACTTAGTGACATCAGACCCACGTGCTTCAAGTCTCGCAAGTCGACAAAGGCTGTATTGATGGTTTCCCCCCCCCCCCCCAAAAAAAAATGGGGAAAGCGTGTAATTAACTTGTGGTGCCGTGTAAGTGATAGGGTACATTGATTAGTATGTTAGGTTATTTCATTTTTCTTGGTAAAGTGAGATTCATTAGAATTCTGTCTAGTTGATGTGCTAATGACGTGCCTCAAGGTCCTGCTGTATTCCACGGAAAAAGGGAGAGAAAACAAATATGCCTTATTTTTGTAATTAATTAGAAGTGTGTTATCGATTGAAAGATTTGACGGATGCTGCAATATACAGCACTGTACCGTGTGCGTGGGCAAACGTGCACGAGTGTGTGTGGGCAAACGTGCGCGAGTGTGTGTTGTGTTTTCCCCTGCGTGAGTGTGTGCATGTGTAAGGTATGTCATCACAGGCCACAAAACAGGAAGTGATTGCAGGTGATCATTAAAAATGCCTCCCACCCACTCTCCTTACTCCCAGTCCAGTCTTGCCTGGAGGTTTGACTAATTCCTCTTGACATGTCCCACTCGCCCTCTCTTTCCATCTCTCTCCCTCCCCCCTGCGTTTCTCTCCCTTCCTGTTTCTCACCGTTCACTTGCAGGAACACCCTTCAAACGACACCCATCTCTGACAACTCCTGAAGTACCGAGAGAGGGAGAGAGGGAGAGAGCTGGAGAGATCAAGAAAGAACAGTGACGTAGTGCAGGGGAGAGGGTGAAGAGAGAGAGACAGAGAGAGAGAGAGAGAGAGAGAGAGAGAGAGAGAGAGAGAGAGAGAGAGAGAGTGACAGAGAGACAATGAAGAGGAAGAGATGGAGACTGTGTCACAGGTGTCATTGTGTTCTTGTCACTATGGCTTCCTTTCTCACTTGCCCTCTCCAGGGGATTTTTGTTCTTTGCTGGTCTGACTCACGCATGCAGCTGTTCACCTCTCGCAAGCATTGCTTTAGCCAGTCAAAGTACACCACCGACAAGCTAGCAATGGATGACACGTGTGGCTGATACTGAGAGGTGAGTTGAACCAGTTGAACTCAGTTGTACCTTCTGAAAGAGAGAAAGAGGCAGCGTGTGTGTGTGTGTGTGAAGGGGGGGGGGGGGGGCAGATGGTGGTAAACAAGTCACATTCTCCCTGGAATGATTACCACATGGGGCAGCTAGTTATACATCTTCAGTGCACCCCCCCTCCCCTCCACCCCCCCCCCCCCCCCCCCACCCCACCCCCCCCCCCCCCCCACAACCATACATGGAAGCCAGTGGTGTGTTCCAAGCTATTAGCATTATAGCCTCTTATTGGCCCGCGGTAACCGCAATCACAAATAAGCGGTAATAATGTGATCTCATGAAATTCCGTACCCGCTCGTCTCCACGCCAGCCTGTGGGCGGGGCCCGGTCACAGTGCGCCCTGTGGCCATTGTCAGTTTCTATGTCACTCGCGACCGTGCGTGTCTTGCCCTCCAACCACCACCATGACCAGCAGCATCACCACCATGCTTCACGGTCAACAGGACTAACAGAGAGAGAGGAGTCATCCGCCCCACACTGCAGGGGCTTCTGGAAGAACGGACGCCAATTACAGCCAACCGGAGCGGGGCCAAACACTGCCTCAGTCCACCGCCCATCCTTTTTCCTCCCTTGCTCTCCATCCATCCATCCACCCGTCCCTCCCTCTCCCTTCCTCTCCCCCCCTCTCTCTCTTTTTCTCCCTGTCCCTGGCTGAGTGTTGTCCCCTTCGGTCATCCGAGCCGTGAGATGACTAGCCATGTGTTGCAAATGGGATAAACTGCAGTGTTGGGTGATGCGTGTGTGAGGGTGGACAGGAGGAGATGACTGCCAGGGAGGTCAGGGCATGGATACAGAGAGAGAGAGAGAGAGGGGGAGAGAGAGAGAGAGAGAGAGAGAGAGAGAGAGAGAGAGAGAGAGACAGAGAGAGGGGGGGGGGGAGGAGAGAGAGAGAGAGAGAGAGAGGGGGGGGGGAGAGAGAGAGAGAGAGGGGGGGGGGGGGGGGGGAGGTGGGGAGAGAGAGGGTGGGGGGAGAGAGAGAGAGACAGAGAGAGAGGGGGGGGGAGAGGGGTGGGGGAGAGAGAGAGAGAGGGGGGGGGGGGAGAGAGAGAGAGAGGGTGGGGGGAGAGAGGCGGGGGGGAGAGAGCGAACAAGAGAGACAAACACCGGCCATGATGTGTGTGATATGAGATGGTATATGTGTGTGTGTGTGTGGGTGAAAGTGGGTGGAAGGGAGTATATTGAAGTGTGAGCTGGGCGGTGCTGCTGGGACATGTGTGTGGGCGGTGCTGCTGGGACATGTGTGTGGGCGGTGCTGCTGGGACATGTGTGTGGGCGTACGTGTTGACTTACTGTGTGTGTTCGGAGCCCCTTTGTGTCCTCCCACAGTTCCCAAATCGATGCCAACCTACAGCCTAGACCTACAGTACATCATGCATGTCAAGACATGTTCAAATGTGACGTGTGTCTGCGTGTGTCTGTGTGTGTGCGTGTCTGTGTGTGTCTGTGTGTGTGTGTGCATGTGTTCACGTATTGTGCGTGTGAGTGTGTCTGCACTAAAACTACTTTCACCCTCGTGGGTGTTTGGGAGTGTGTGGACTGTATGTGTGTGTGTGTTCGTGTACACAGCCAGCTTCCTGGCAAACTGAGGGGGTGTAAATGACCCCAGATTCCAGAGCCTCGGAGTCCTGGCGATCCAAGCACATGGCTGTCTCTGTGGGCACCGACACAGCGCCATATTGAGGGGGCACTGACTGACACAATGTAGTGGGTGGGGGTGGGAGAAACGACCGGAGGTCACGGTTCCGGTCATCACCGTCATCAAACGTTCCCCCTGGACGAACAGGGAACATCTGTTTCGGTTCCCTCCTGCGACGCTTTGTGTACTTGAACGCGTGCCATTGCACACAAAGTGCACCGACTCGTTGTAAACAAACAATCTCAGTTTTCCGCTTGTGGACTGTGTTTCTCCAGGTAAACAACTTCCGTGTTATTAAAAGGAGGAGGCAGTTCAAATGAATGGAGCAGCCAGGTCACCTTTTAATATGCCCCATCTAGTGAGAAATCATGTTTATGATATCGGAGGACTCAACCGCAAACGACAAGTCAGATGATTTTGCCAGGGCGTTGGTGGGACCCGTGCCCTCTCGTAGTGAGGTCCGTGTGGATCTTTCCTCATTTTGCTGACTGCCATGATTAAAATTCCTCGAAACGCTTTACAGGATTTATGTTGGGCCTTCGTCAAACAATTGAACGGTAATAGAATGATTATCCCTGGGACAGGCAGCTGGCAGATTGATCCAGTCAGAAAGAAGACGGCTTGCTCATTTTTGAAAACTGATTTAGTCACGGATGCAGTTGTAATTAAGCCATCCATCACCTTACGGCCAATAGTACATACAGGTCTTTTATGGGAGACTAACAGTGAGGAAAATCAAATCTCCATAGTGACATTTTGTACAGTAGGACTATGAGAAAACTCATTCTAAAGACACAGTAATAAATCATTTGAAATAGAAAATAACTTTAGAGGACTAATAACGTGGGTTATATTAAGACTTCATTTAGCTCCATATTGTCTGTGTGTCTGCGTGTGTGCTTGGGCGCCAAATGGGCGCGTGTACACGTGTGTGTGTGGCGTTGCTTAATTACACACTACCCCCTGTTCCCTCCACCCATCCATGTTGGGCTGCAACCAGCAGGACTCATTAGGAAGGTGGGCAGATGATACCTAATGACTGGATCACCCAACAGTGGCACAGTGGCAGTGCACAGGCAAGGCCTTTTTAAAGCAGTGCATGGATACAGCTTTATTAAAGCCATTCATTTCATGTCTCTCCGAGAAAGGTCCCTTTCGACAGTTTTTGGCTCGTACACGCACGTTATATCACGTTTGGGAAATGAATATACAGATCATGATGGTTGTATATTTACATACACAAGAAGACACCCACCTCCCCGTCCGTGCATGAACACGCACACACGCACATGTCATCGTATGGGTATTGCCTCGTAGACAGATGTTACATGCATGTCATCTTGTTACATTCTTGTGTTCCATGTGCTTTGGTATGTCCGTATTCCAGCCGTTGTTGCCCGTGCAAGGTGTGTGTAGTACCCTGTGTGCGTGCGTGCGATGTTCCCTCTGTATATCTCACGGGATGCTGCCTGAATGATGCATTCTAGACCATGGGATCACCTGTTCATTACGAGGAACCCTTCCTCTTAGGGGGGTTGTTTCCTCCTCTCCCACCCTTTCTCCCCGGCACCATGGATTTATACCGCTGATCATGTCTTTCAGCAGTACTCCGGAATGTTATCTTATTTTTTTGCTGAAGCAAATGTCTCTGACATTTATGGTTGTGGAAGAAATACATGTTTATATGCAAATTGCAGAAGAGGCTCCATGAGGTTTTAATGAAAGGAATGGTGGTGGGGGACAGCTGATTTTTTTGAAGTTTGCAGGGAACATTTAGTTGTGTCCAAGGACACAGCGTGTTTCTGTATATACTGTAGATGTTGCACTTTGCAGTACTTTGAATTAAATCAATGGTAATGGCTTTAGAATGTGTGTGTCACTGTGTTGAATTGAATAAAGTAGGTGGTAGTTTAATCCAAAATCACTTCCAAAATGTAAATATGTCTGATACTGTCACCTTATTAACGGTCATACCAATCTTAATACTGTACTTTTGATCGAATTTAATAAACAGATGTGGACTGTTTGCCACAGGCCATTTCAGTGATGTGGAATTATCTTACCAGATGGTTGCTGACTCATCGAAGACGTACTGAACAACACAGAGGACTTAAGGAACTCAAAATAACATGAATGTTTAAAAATTCTGCTCACATTATAAAACCACGGATTTGATTAAAACCTCCAACTTTCTTGGTTCAGTTTCCATCCTCTGTGGATTGCCATATCCCAAGGATGACGAATGATGAGCAATTTTCTAAACAACTTTAATAATTTATATCCCAATTCAATCTCCATTTAGTTTGTGAACCATTGTATGCTCTGCACCATCTTGTTGCCGGACAGTTCATTTTCATAAGCAGAATCACTCTTGTGGTAATTGATCAATGACAAATTAGACTTTAGAAAATAACCAATTGAAATGTTCTTTTACAGGAAGTCCTGCCATTCTAAGTGGCAATGTTTCTTTTAATGACAAAACTAGCATGGAAATGTACCAGGGAGTTTGAATTACTATTCATCTTCATCAGTGGAGTTGGTCCAGAAATTGGACTACAGATCAGATCTATTCTATTTGGTTGCAGATTAAGTTTACTCAGCATCTAATTTACATTAATTGGACCAAAATTATAATGACAAGACCTGTGATTAAAATATTGTTGCTTGATTATATTTTTGAAACATTGCTTTTAAAGAGTACCCTATTGTTTATGGTAACTTGTATTATTTTGTTTCCATCAAAAGAAATGGAAGGGGTAAGTGGTTGTGTGAATTCTAAAGAATGAAAATAAGCACCAGTGTGATTTTTCGAAAATAGATATACTAGCTGGTTTATCACCTGCAAGTAAAGTTCAGAAGTAAAAACTCCCTCTAAAAAACTCTGAAAGGAGAGAAATATAAATGGAAGAAACCCCGGTAGCCTACAAGGAATTTGATGAGAAATCATCTCCCCGACAGACAGTTGGCAATACAAAAGGTGTAGTCCAGACTTGCTGAAAAATGTCCAATAAGAGTGAAAATAAGGGTAGTGCAATTGAGTGCACTCATTTCAGTGTATAGACAGTGACATTACAGTGCCTTGACATTCTAGTGCTTAGACTGTTACATTATAACCAAAATGTATGCTGGTCCTTGCAGATCACAAATTCACCGAGAGTAGTGAGTCAGAGATTTTAAAACACATCACTCTTTTTGTCATTGAGCTGAAAAATGTGTTTCCGGACACAGACCGATAAAAGTTTGTCTTCTTATCTTCAGTCAGCTGCTCCCGTCCTTCACTTGAGCGCTAAAAGGATTTTCAGGCAACAGATAATGTTGCATTCTGTTCTTTCTATTCATACCTAACCTTTTGTGGTGCTCTGAGGTGGCTTTTCCAGAGATATGCGGGGCCATTGAGAACAAAGGAAGCCTTGCAGCTACCGTAAAATGAGTGTGCTGCAGTACTTATCCCAAACGTAAGTGAATTGAATTCCATTTCCGAGGCTTACGGCCCTAGGTGCGCTTTGATTTCATCCATTTTCATACTATGATTGGGCATGCGTTTCGGTAAATTAATGACAGACATAGATTTTTCTGATTCCCCAAATATGTTCCGTTATTAAAGACTGCACTTTGGACGATGAGACACAACAAAATAACAATCAGTCTCATCATGTATAGATGGTATTGGTTATGAAAGATTGAGGAGGGACATGGGCTATGAGCAGGTCTGGACTGGGACTGAAAACGGCCGGCACTTTGAACTCAGACCGCCCACTGTGTATTGTTATTTATTTTTTGCATTATGCCGCGGGCGTTTGACTGGCCGTTCGGGAAATCTCCCGACTCTCCCGACGGCCAGTCGGACCCTGGCTATGACCCACAATTCTGATCTTGTCTTGAACCACCAGGCAGCCCACCTCACTCTGGGGTGTGTTAGACTGGACATCTCGTGATGGAATCCCTTGGAAATAAGGGGCCCTGAAGTGAGTTTGACAAGCAGAGTTCCTGTTCACACCTGCGGTACACAAAAGGAAAAGAAAATCCACAATGGGCAAAGATAGTTTGAAAACTTTTTTACAGAAAGTTCAGAATTGACAGTAACCTGACAACAACCCAATTGGAGAGCTTAAACTCATTCGTGGGGGCTGCCAAATCAGGTGTTTTTGCTGGCAAGCCAAGAGGCACATTCATTTGGCCGGGGTGAAGAAAGCAAACATAACAAGCGCGCGCATCTAGAAACCATAGACAATTTAGATTAGTTTGGCTCAAAAAGGAATTCAATTCTCACACTAAAAGTTGGCGTCATATAGAAATAATCATTTAGGCAAATGGTCTTGCCGATCTATGGAAAATAATTGGCTTTTAGCTTGCACAGGATTTCCTTGGATGCAGGAACAGAGGCAGCTCTGGAGTAGCTTGGCGCACTTACAGCATTAGCAGGAGACCGACAATGTGCAGGTCTGATGACAGGCAGAAATAATTATGAACGGGTGAGACGTAAGAGCCAAGAAGCCCATTTGTAAATATCCGTGAGTTGGTGTGCGTCATTTGTTTCTGTTTGTGAGCGAATGGATGGATGGCAGGGCTGGTGGTAGGTGTTTGTGTTTGTGTGCTTGTGGATTGTGTGCATGTTTGGGCATGTGTGTTCTGTGTCTATTTTGCAGAGTGAGTTTAGTAGAGAACCGATGGTTGTATTTGTTCTTTGTCCTTTTGACTCTTTTCTCTCCTTCTAACGTGCAGCCTCATAGTTAGAAGTTAGACCACGTGGACACACACACAAAGAAGTCTGCAAGGAGGATGATGTGAGCGTAGGTGTATGCATATGTTATTTGTATTTAACTTCAAGGTTCAACAGGTAAGACAACATGTTGTGTAACAAACATTGTGTGTGAGCTAATGAGGCCCTCTGAGAGTTGTTAGCAACTCAGACAGTTCAGTGCCAGTGGAATGTCAATTAAAAAATTTCGGAGCTGCCCACTTACTTTCCAGTCAATTATGTTCCAGCAATCATATTCCAGCCAATCACCTTCGGCTGGGCGGGCTTTTCCTCCTTGGCTTATTTTGTGAAACTACTGTCAATCAAACTCGAGCTGAAGGAAAGCTTGGAAATTCTGGATTGGAGAGTATTGGAGAAATGTTTCTCAGACTCGAATTATATTTATAATGGTATCGATTGCAGCTTGAAATGTATCTCTAAAACTTGCAATCAAAACATTGACATCAACACTGTCAACATCTAGCTGTGTATTGCAGGTTAAATTTTACAATAAGTTACAACAGAACAAGGGAAAGTGAAATATTTACGAGGCATGAATTTTACATGGCGGTGAACCGCCCACAGCTTCTCGGACAACCCTCCTGGCATCTGTTCACATTGGCACCAATACCAGCGCAACGTCTCTTCAAAGACTCACTGTGACTTCCTGAAAATGCCTGGGCCAGCATTGAGTTGGCATCCCCCCCCCCCCCTCTCTCTCTCTCACTCAATGTCTCTCTCTCTCTCTCCGTCTCTCTTCCTCTATCCATCTATCTGGTAGTTCCGTGTGTGTATTCACACAGCCCCCCCCCCCCCCCCCCTTTGTTCACATCCACCGTCCTGAGGTCTGACAGCCAGGCCTGGAGGTGTCACCTCGTTTGCAGCCCTCCCGCAGCCCTGCCCTCCCCCCAGCCCTCCCCACCCCATCCACCCCTCAGCCTCTGTTTCTGTCACCTGTCTAGTGCACAGACCCACACTTTGGCCAAAGTCAGCAGTGTGTCACAGGTCAGTACAGTGACAGGCCGGTGCCACCAAAGTAGCAGGGTCTGTGAAGCTGCCCTCTGAGGATGTCCACTTTGAAAACTAAAACTCAGGAAGTTGTGTTTTCGACTGCCGTCGTCAGTGTTTTCTGGAAGAGTCGAGAAGAGAAAAAATAGATCCCTGTCTTATGTGCTTGGAGAGTAACAGTGACTTTTTCAACTTATTTCAGATGGAGATCAAAGACTTTTCCTGTAATTTTTGGAGAAAATACACCAAGTTGGCTGCACAAAAGGTGGGTAATGAGATGAATATGTATGTGCATATTTATCCGTTAAATGATTTCTTGCCGGAGCATTCATTAATCATTTCCATAATTCATCTCTGTATATTTTGCCGTTTTATTGAATTGAAACAAACCCTATTAAGTAGGATTACCTCCCACTGAATAAGGCGTTGGTCCATTCCCAACACTCCTCCAACTCCAGCCCTTGTTCTGTCAAGTAGAATTACTTCAGAGTGTGTGTGTGAGAGCTTCTTGAAAGGAAATTATGGAACATGAGGGAGCACTACATCATTTCCTACTATTTATTTTGCCCACAACTCAATCGCTGAATTGTTATTGTGAAGACAAACCCGTTCCGTTCATCCAATGTGAAAAACGATGATATGGTGTGAAAAAGACCAAACAAGTCAAAGAAAGCACTCAAAAAGAATATTTCCTCTGGTGTCATCATCTGCTGAAGCATTTCTTGTGTTGTTCTTCCACAGCGTAGATGTCCGAAAAGTATGTTTTCCTCCTGATAGTGGGCCGGACTGAAATACATCTCAACTACTGACTCTGTCCGTTGTTCCTCAGGCTTTTTCTGCTTCTCTCTCCGTGTTGGAGAAGACTAATTGCATCCTGAAGAGGAGGACCCCATCTTTGGATCCTAAGGGCATGAGACATTGAGAAAAAGAAAGAATGGGATGATACTAGGAGGACAAAGAGAAAGAGAGAGAGAGAGAAGCCTTTTGTAACTGATTAACCATGAGGCATTCATTAATGATAATTAGATATGTGGATGGAATTCCAGCTTTGAGCGAAGACCGCACGACAGCTTTACTTTAAGATCTTCCTGCTGCTCTTTTTTCTCCTTCCTCTGTCCTCATGAGAATCAGTGAATCAACAAAACATTGATAGGGTTCCAGGGGATGGTACCATTTTGTAATTTGGATTTTGTTGAGCTGAAAAAGGGCTAAATGGTATATTGAATGCCAGAAAGTGTAATCTGGTGTTTGTTGTTGCCTAGACTAAGACATTTCCAACTGCCGTCAATTCTGATTCTGTGCAGAGAGAGAGAGAGAGAGAGAGAGAGAGAGAGAGAGAGAGAGAGAGAGAGAGAGAGAGAGAGAGAGAGAGAGAGAGAGAGAGAGAGAGAGAGAGAGAGAGAGAGAGAGAGAGAAAGAAAGAAAGAAAGAAAGAAAGAAAGAAAGAAAGAAAAGAAAGAAGGGAAAATAACCCAGAATTTTGCAGCCTTGAAATTGAATACCAAAACACCCTGTCTAATTGCTAGCAAAGTACCCTGCGTGTCACTTTGTCATTACATAACAGACACTGCCGAGTGAGGGCGTTTGGTCTCCTAACCAGGTGTTCCTTCAGTCGGGAGGCTTACATGAACAGAAATACAGGGCCAGGAAATGAATCACATTCAGGTGCTACTCATGCACACACAGAAAGTCAATGCACACTGACGCACACACACACACAAACAGACAGGTGGATGGGAGTAGACAGACACACAGACAAGCATCCAGGAGCACAACAACACACACAGGATGTGGCAGACAAACACTGCTCACACACACACACACACACACATCCAGTACAGACAGATCAGAGAGTGGACAGTTTAAAATCCCAGGTGAGAACATTGCCGTTGCTTTGCTGGCATCCCCTCAACAGACACACTCTCCCTTGCTGTGCAACAAACAGTTTCCCTTTGATATCGCCATCAGTTAAATACATGGACATCAATGAGACCACCTCCCTCTATAGATGGCATACCATTGCCTTGCCTGCGTATAGAGAAGGGCATGATGGGAAACCAACGCTCCGCTGAGATCAGTGAGGAAGAGATGGAGAGAAGAGATGGTAGAGAAAAGAACGAAAATATTTGAGAACATGGGAAGGATGGAGAACTGGAGTGGTAGGTAGGGCAAGTGAGAGGCGGGGGCAGGGGAGAGAGAAGGGAAAGAAAGCAATGCGGTTAGAGGACAAAGAGGAAGTCGGAGAGGACGTTTCGGGAGCAAGCGAGAGGTGGGGAGATCAGTGGGGCGTCCGAGAGATAGAAAGGAGGAGAAAGCCAGAATGACAGCTAGAGAGAGAGAGAGAGAGAGACAGAGAGAGAGAGAGAGAGAGAGAGAGAGAGAGAGAGAGAGAAGGCGGCATGGTTATCCAGTAGAGATACGCTTGCCACGCAGGGGCGCATCCTCCTCCCAGCTCGCTCCCTCGCTCCCGACCCTTCTCTCTCTCCCTCCCTCTCTCTCTCTCCCTCTCTCTCTCCGTCTCCCCGTAGCACTTTGGCGAACAAATGCCAAATGATCACGCTTCTGTGAGCACCATCTGGCAGCCTCCATGCACTTAAAGCTGTACTCGTCCCCGCTCCTCTCGGCCGGCCTCGCTTCCCCACCACCCGACTGTACTCCGGCATTAACCGTTCGGAAGCCGCCACAAAGGTTAAAGCAAACGCCCGCGGCCGACGCCACCGCCCGCGACGCGAGTCGACGGCACGGGAACAGACCCCCCCCCCCCCCCCCGGCCCCCGGTTCGAGCGAGCGGCGCCAACGTGTCCGTAAACGAGCGCGGACGTTGTTTATCCAGCACGGGTTGTCTCCGACATGCTGCGATGCTGCGGGGCGACCTTTGAACCCCCCCGGCGCAAGAGCCAACACGCTGACTCCATCCCGTCGCGCTCTTCTCCCCCCCACCACCCCTTGATGAGTGTCGGTTCTGTCGCCACAGACTGTGGATGTGTGTCCTGCGCTCGCTAATCTGTTTAACTCGGCGGGTGAAGATTCGTCCGAGAAGAGAACTGGCATCATGCCTAGCTGGATGGTGACAGCAGACACACGCCGGCTCTGATTGAAAGGGATGTTGCCATAGAGACATGCTGCTCATAAACCATCATGCTTTTTTTTTTTACGATCAACGTGTTTATCATTGTCATCCTCAAACATGTCACCAGTTACTGAATGCACCTTATTTTACGTCACGTACAACACAGTTAAAACCGACTCTGAAAACCAAATGTTACACAGTCATTGTGCAAGAAATCTGATGCCTGACAATGTTGTGATGTCTTTCAGTGGCTAATGACTCACTCTGGAGACAAAGAAAGACTCACAGGTAGATCGAGACAGATCAGGCGTTTAATTCAAACCCAACAGTTTTTTTTTTAGCTTGGTAGAAGGCCAGGGCCTTCTGGTCCTGGATCCAGGGAGCGAAGCGAAGGATGACTCAATTCTGATCTGGGCTGAGCCGAGCAATGGCCGATCTGGATAGAGATATCGACAGGACAGCAGTAGGACATGGAACGAAGAGGATTTTTACCGATGTTCTGACTAATGAGAGTAAGAGGGAGCAAGAGAACAAGTGAATGAGTGAGTGAGAGAGAGAGAGAGAGAGAGAGAGAGAGAGAGAGAGAGAGAGAGAGAGAGAGAGAGAGAGAGAGAGAGAGAGAGAGAGAGAGACAGAGAGAGAGAGACAGAGAGAGAGAGAACGTGAGGAAGAGCAAGAGAGAGCGGGTGTACACGTGTCAGTAGGGTGAACAGACAGTGAGTCATCGGAAACAAACAAGGGGGAAAGAGGAAGAATGCCTCGCTCCTTCCCTCCACCCGATTAACCAATGGATGAAGGTTAACCTTTTCAATCTAGCTAAAACACCCCTCCCATTGCCTTGGAATGGTTTGCTCCGACAGGGGACCTGGGACGGCGCGAGCGCGTAAACAGCAGAATGACTTCCTCATTCCATCATGGACTTCCCCCTTCCCCTCCACCAGCCAATTACTCACTCAAGACTGTCATCAACCGCATTGAAAAGCATTTGCACTTTTATAAGACATATCGATGCTGAGGTATGCATGTTCTGATGGGTGTTTGAAAACAAACACTCCTCTTGTGCACGTGAGGTAGCCTACATTTTCAAATCGAATATTTCGCTACACGAACACACGCAAACGCGTTGATGATGCTCCCTGGCTCACTTCACGGCTCTCCTCTCGTGCCATCAAGCCTGTGTGATGAGAGTGCTCCTAAGTGCCCCAAGATAATGTAAGACCTGTGTGACAGATGGAGAACAGCCACATCAGCGTTTTTGCTCTTATTCAGGAGCCATCGTATTGATTTCAATGGGTAGAGCCTTGATTGAAATGACAGGGGAGACAGCTTCGGTGGCCCCATGACTGGAATCAGAATCAGAATCAGAATCAGAATGGGATTTATTCGCCATGAAAGTTTGCACAGACAAGGAATTTGCTTTGGCAGGAAGGTGCATACAATAAACATATACCTACAATTTAAATATGTGGACTATCTATACTAAGGGTACATAAACCTCCAATTAATTACACCAAACGGTGATTGCACGGAACATGCTACCGCCTGTACATTGCTAATCATATGTTTTGGCTCTTTGAAATAGCCACTGATGACGTTGACGTCATCTCCATTCGATTGCTCTCGATGGCATGATCCCGGCGAACTCTTAGGGTGTTCCCACTGAAGGTAAAAATGTAGCGCCGGGGATAGCTACAGTAAACAGTAAAGAGGGCGAGATCGACAAAGTGGCGGAGGAAGACGAAGGCGAGAGATTAATAATAGAGAGAGAGACCATGAGAGGACAAGGGAGTCAGGTGGCTGAGCGGTTAGGGAAGCGGGCTGGTAATCTGAAGGTTGCCAGTTCGATTCCCGGCCGTGAAAACCGACGGTTGTGTCCTTGGGCAAGGCACTTCACCCTACTTGCCTCAGGGGGAATGTCCCTGTACTTACTGTAAGTCGCTCTGGATAAGAGCGTCTGCTAAATGACTAAATGTAAATGTAATGACAAGACGGAGGGAAGTGGGTCGGGTCACCGCAGATCCTTAGCTGGTCCTCCTAGCTATCGAGTTCTTGACATTGACTTTCGTTTGGATCGCGTGCTTGCTCGTGCCTGCCGTGTGTGCACGGCGAATGCCTACGCTAGCAGCGCGGAGCCTGGGTGTGTCGGGGAAACGGCAGGACACGGTTTGAATGCCTCACGCGGGTCCCCGCGCACACACAACACACATGTCCGCGATGCACGGGGAGGATTGCTACACCTCTGTCTCTCTGTGTGGATCTGTCTCTCTCTCGTCGTACTCTCTTTTAAACACACTCCCAGACACTCCTGATCCACCGTCACCTTGGTCATAATTAGAGGGGGGGGGGGGGACTTCATTATTCCTTCACCTGTGCGATCCCAATTCTTGGTGTGATCAAAAGGAGCGGTGGGCAGGGGAAATAGTAGAGAGTGCCGAGATTGATTAGTAGGCCTGAGCTCCGCTCTGTAATCATGACTGGCTGCAGCCTCAGCACTCTCTCTCCCTCCCTCTCTCTCTTCCTCCATCCCCCCAGAGGCCTGCCTGCTACACCGATAGTCATGTGGCACAGAGGAAGGAGGAAGGGAGAAGAGGAGGAGAGGGGGGGGGAGGACAAAGAGGGTAAGTGGGATGAGGGCACGTGTCTTCTGCTGCCTCGCTCCCACGCTCTCTCCTTCCTCCTCTCCCTCCGTCGCATCTCTTTTTCCTCCCCTCGCTCACTGACGATCGCCTATTGCCTTCCTCCCCCCTCCCCTGCTCTCTTCTCCTCTGTTCCCGGCACACAGAGGCAGGAACAACAAACAGGCAATGCTGCAGGCGACCGGCCCACTTGCCCCTCCCACCGCACAATTTCTAAATTTCCGTGGTAAGTGTAAATATTTGTGTCTCCCCCACCCTGCGTCCGATGGGTCTGACCTTGTTGACGTGGCTATTTGTTGCGTCCCCTGAGCATAAGACGTCAGCCCTCGCCTTCCCGGAGCCCCTCTCACCTCCCTCCTCCATATTTTCTGATGCGCCCCCCCCCCCAAGAAACACAAAGGGCCTTGTCTGTGCGTTAAGCTGGCGGCACAACTTCCTTCTGCAAAGACAAAGAGTGAGAGAGAGAAATAGATGGAGATGTAGAGGATGAGAGAAGAAGAGAGTGTGTGAGAGAGATGGAAAGGAGAGATTGGGAACAAGAGAGAGAGAGAGAGAGTGCGGGAGAAAGAGAGATGTGAGTTAGAGAGAGAGAGAGAGAGAGAGAGAGAGAGAGAGAGAGAGAGAGAGAGAGAGAGAGAGAGAGAGTGCAGGAGAAAAAGAGATGTGAGTTCGAGGGAGGGAGGGAGGGAGGAGGGAGGGAGGGAGGGAGGGAGGGAGGGAGGGAGGGAGGGAGGGAGGGAGGGAGGGAGGGAGGGAGGGAGGGAGGGAGGGAGGAGGGAGGGAGGGAGGGAGGGAGGGGAAGGAATGAAGAAGGGAAGGAAGGAAGGTAAATATGAATGAGGCAGATATAGTATTAAAAGAGAATGTGGAGTCTGTGTTTATGTGAGTGCAGACTCAGCGAATGCCTTGTTTAATTACTCTTCACCTGAGCCAATACCCTAATGGAGGACTTGGACCACAGCCCAGACAAACAATATTCTGCTTCCAGTTCAAGAGGAACTAAATGTTTGCTTGCTGGACTGCTGTGGTTGTTATTATCGCAAATTCCAGAGACAACCAAACATTCATCACAAGTATTCCATTTTTGAACAAGCATTGAAATTCCTTAAAGTAAATATGCTCGAGAAAATGCAAATAGGTTGCAAATAAGCCGACTATAGTAATGATCTGCTTGTACAACATTATTCCTATTACATGGGGACGATCCTCTGTGAATTACCGTAAACATCAAACGAACCAGCACAGCCAACATTCTGATTTGAGCCAGTACGTAGACACAACTCCCCTGTGTACTTCAAGAGAGAGTGAGGGCAACTGATCAGCACAGTAATGATTGTGTAAATATAGGATGCTAAACCATGACTGGTGTATGCAGATGGATGTGTATCCAATTCTCCAGTTCCTCCCAGATGTGTGTATATGTGCTCGAGGACAATCATAGGAGGAAGTAGTGGGATATCTGAGTCTCTATTCATTCCCCACTGGAGCTCGAATCAATAGCGGCTGATAAAGGGACACTGTAAGCCAATTAAATAAGTGAACGGCTACATCAGTGTCCTTTTAAAAGCAAAATCCGTAATGATATATGGATTAAGAGCGCCACATGTGTCGCTGTGGAGTACACAAAGGTTACGTTGACCTTTTTTCAGTACAGTGGGAGTATGATTAAACTGTGTGCGTGTATGGGGGTGGTTGACTTTGACATGGTTTGGCTTGGCTTGACATCATGTGTGCAAGTTATGTGTGCAATGGGTACGGTGTGTTGGAATACAAGTTTGTATGTGTGTCTGTGTGTGTGTGTGTGTTCATAAAGCCATAATGCAATCTTTCCTGGTCTACCTGGCTAATTCAATGTGCTGCCCAGATGTTCCTCCCCCTGTAAACATGTTGATGTGAGCCGCATCCATCTAGATTAGTTAGACATGGTGGCGAGTAACACATAAGGCATGAATAATAGAAGTGCTCAAAGTTAGAGCATTGCGCATATAGTATGATGATTATAACGTTTGACCCTGAATGTGATTGTCATTGTTTATATGGTAAATGTAATCATGAACGTCAACGTTTTATGTATGAGACCTTATTCAATTATTTTATTGATCGATAACCGCCCAAAATAATGGAACAAATCAGCTAACCGAACCCAATGCCACAACAATCTAATTTAAAAACGTCCCAGTTTAGTTTGATGAGCATTTCGCCAAGAGGGCCTAATCACCGAATCACCATCTGAATAAATCGGAGGCTTGTCGCCGAGAATAATCAGCACCCACTTTTTTGGGGGGTGGCCGGGCACAGTAATCAGCTTTATGTTTAAAAACGTACACAAAGACATTCATCACAGTCTGTCAGGCCTTTGCAGGCACGGGTCATACACTCAGAGAACGCGGCATTTAGATCTGCCTGACGCATTTTATCTCCGAGAGAAGCCGTCCTCCAGAATAGAAACATCGCAATTAGCTTTACCTTGTGCCAGGGGAAAAAAAACATCCAGTCGCTTAGCCCAGCTCTAGAACGGCTGATAATTATTGTCAGGGAGGACATTACCAAGAACCGTCTTTGAGGTCCATTTGCTTCAGACTGTATGGCTCGTATTGATCAAGTATGCGCAATTAAACGGGAAATGGTCATCGCATCGCTTTCACTCTCTTAAGCACAGCATACTTGCCTCAGCGGAACGCTGGTGTACTATCTGGCTAATTGTCAGTTGATGATGGCCTCATTTTTCTGAGTCAGGTGGGATGATTTGCTGAGGCAAGTATTTTTCGATGGGACTGTTGTCACGCAGCCACACAGAAAACGTTTAATTGAGGAGGAAAGATACAGGGAAGGACATAAAAACTTGTTTTTCAAAGATGTAGATGATGTTTCCTTATATTTTGCAGCATAATCAATGTTGAATAGACTGACATGCCTACATTATATCCTAAATACAGAGTGCAATAACTGGTAATGAAGGCAGTCATTCAATGTGTTTACAGAAATGTGCACACTGTCTGTGCTGCATGTAACTAATTTGATTTCAGCTTTATCAAGACAAAAAATATATATATATATATATATTTGCTACTGGTTCGGGAGTCAGTTGGCTGAGCGGTGAGGGAGTCGGGCTAGTAATCCAAAGGTTGCCAGTTCGATTCCCGGTCATGCCAACTGACGTTGTGTCCTTGGGCAAGGCACTTCACCCTACTTGCCTCGGGGGAATGTCCCTGTACTTACTGTAAGTCGCTCTGGATAAGAGCATCTGCTAAAT
Organism: Osmerus mordax; assembly: GCF_038355195.1. Lineage (NCBI taxonomy): Eukaryota > Metazoa > Chordata > Actinopteri > Osmeriformes > Osmeridae > Osmerus > Osmerus mordax. The sequence goes on along the minus strand of NC_090072.1, from coordinate 4,319,210 downwards.
GACTAAATGTAAATGTAAATGGTTTAAAAAACCAGCTTGTGTACAGCCAGCACAGTTGTGCTGTAGACTTCCCTTCTGTTGCAGAGATCATGATGATAGGAGGACATTGATGGAGATTGAGGGGTTCGGGATGCTGACAAGATTACTGCCTTGAAGAAGACAGTCAAATGCCTGGCAGACTCCGTAGACCTGAAGGCAGACCTGGATGTCCATCTGGAAAGATCCAACCCTTTGCCGCCCCAAGCTGACCCTGCCCATCCCTCTCATCGTATAACTCCCTCTGTTCCTTCAACTGCTTTTTTGCCCCTGAAACCTCTAACCTTCATCTTGTATCCCCCAACCTCCACGTCTCTCCAACTCAAACTGTCCACCCTTCCAAAAAATCGGCCAACCTTCCTGAAATTCGCCAAGCTCTCAAAAGACCATGACTCACTCCCTCCTCACCTGTACCTTCCGCCCCCGAACCCTCTGCTCACACTTTTATAACCCTTTCCCACCCTTCTTTCTTCCTGACATGGGCCCTCAGGTTGACCCCCCCCCCTCCCCCCCCCCCTCATTAACCTCTTCTGTCCTCTCTAATCCATCTGATCTCTCCTTCACCTTTTCTCCTATCGTTCATTCCTGTCGCTCCCGCCACGTCAATCAATCAGCGTCTTAGCACATGCCTCCGCACATTCCTTCTATCACCTCAGTCCACATCCAGTCTGCGCGCTGACTGAGTTTCTGGCCGTCTGTTCACATGGAACGTCAACAGGAAGCAGGTCAATAACATGCTGTGTCAGTGTCATGGTGGCATTAGAGTGTTCCCTGTCCTGGGAGTTCAGAGGTCCTGATTTGGAATGTCATCTGGTATATAAACAATAGGTTGTGGTTGCAAATCTATTGATTTGTTGTCATTTAAAAACCCTTGATTCCCCTCTCTGATCTAATCTGATCGGTACTAATAGTCAAATGACCTGCTTGCCATTGATGGCAATGTTTAGTGGGTTGGTATAGGACAATGAATGCAGAGCCAATTGGGTTGTGTGGACGTGATAGTTTAACTCTGCACTCTTCCCCTTCTGAAAATCATCTCTCTCGCTCTTCACACCCTGTCTCTCTCTGTCTCTCTCTGTCTCTCTCTGTCTCTCTCTCTCTGTCTCTCTCTCTCTCTCTCTCTCTCTCTCTCTCTCTCTCTCTCTCTCTCTCTCTCTCTCTCTTACTTAGAATCTTTGAGGCACGCATGCAATCAAAGATGTTTACAGGTCACAGTTGATGATGCAGAATACTGCAGATTTGAACATTTCTGTGCAAAACCACTTCAGCCAATGTCTTGAGGATGAGTGACAGCCCACAATTAAGTCTTATTCATTGTAAGAGGACTTCAACTATACAGTAGTTGAACCATGTCTTTGATAGTACTTGGGTTCACTTTCATCCAACAGTGTACAGCATGACTCATTGCATTCAAGTGCTGATTTCTCTCATACTGCAGCATATTTGCAGTACAGAAAGTACAGAAATACACATCTTCCTCTGCCTACTAAACCCAAAAATATTTTCCCATGTCTAACACACATGTTTGTGGATGATTTCACATATGGAAATAGATGACATTTGTTAGCACCCGTGGCATCGTTAGATATGTCAGTAATTGGATCCGGGTCAATAAGAGAGTATCATAATGATGCAGTGAACACAGATTTACAATTGAATATCTGGCACACATTGGATGAGACAGACCAGGAGGTGGCTGATCTTATTTCCTTTTGTTTCGGCCCAAGGGGTTCATTTCAATGTTAATACAGTTCAAGATTATCTTCATCTTCAAATGTCAATAGGGGAAATACTTCAGTTATGCTTGGCTTCCCTTAATGGTGCAACAAGTTGCTATTTATTTAGGTGTCACGTAAGGGATTTAGCATTGTTACTAGTGCTTGTTTCAGTCCACGTGAAAAATTCCTTCCACAGAGGTCAACAAGTAAATGATAGATATGGTATGCAGTTACGTAATACCAGCCCTAATTACAAAGTCGGTCCCACCAGACAAAACTGCAGTTACAGTGAACATATGATTACTATTTTGACTGGTGTTGTGAAATGAAGGCTGAAATGTTTTCTCCTAATCAGATAAAACTTCAAAACGTGAGAAGACTGTGGCTGGTTATTACCTCAGGGAACGAGATACGGATCCAGAGATGGCTCGTACTGTATATCTCTCCAGAGAAAAAATATGTGCACAACTAAGTAATTAAATAAATAAAGGAAACAAATAAGTTTGCACTGCTGGGCAAAACATGGCACACTTACAGTGTAGGGCTCTCTATCAACACGTTTAATTAGCAGAGTCATTAGCTTAGTGAACATGTTGCTGCTTGATTCAAAACAGATACACATTTTTGTAAATGACATCTAATGGCAAGGGTGTGATATCAAATTAATTAATCTGTTATCCAATTGTTACCAAATATACCCTCAAGCTGCATGGATTAGTGCTAAAAGCAGACTGCGTCTCGAGTGGTGTTGTTAAATCACGTTTTATGTACAACCCAGGCAATTAATGTTTTATCTGGAGGTAAAAACAGGCTAGACTATGTGATATACTTTAAAGATGCTTTTAGTGCAGATACTATGTGTAAAGATACACAAGTTATATTCATACACTCACATGTTAAAGGGGTCATATAATGATTTTATAGGGTATTTCACGCTGTTCCTTAAGGTCTCCGAATAGGGTATGTAACATTGGTTTGGCTGAAAATGGCCCGGGTGCTGTTCTATGCACCCAAATGCAACCCTGTGAAATAACCCTAGAATGAATGGAGAGTTTTTCTCCCTTTTATGGTATGCTCATAAATATTTAGATGAGCTGCGCGCTGATTGGTTGGTTTACAACGAGCAAAGCTGCGGAGTAAAGACGCAACATGGACAACCAGTGGGCTGGCCTTTATGTCAATTTTGGGGCGTGACAAAGGTACAGACCAGAGCCAAAGGCAGATGTCAACTCTGTGTTTTTTTACAGCGGAAGTTTCAAATTGTGAGATTTGCATAGGAAAGAGGTGTCAATGGACTTTCACTGGAGGTTCACAATATGTCCATTTTACCCACCAAACTGTCGTTATTCAACCATGACAAGGTAAACTCGGTTTTGCATTCAATGACCCCTTTAAAGAGAATGAAACATCCTTCAGAGGTAGAAACACATAATGAGAAGCCTGAAAGCTAGAAGGCCACGCCAAAAAACAGGTGCCAAGGTTTTTTACCATGCAAAACATCCATGGCTTTAAAACCTGCCAGATTCCTTTTAGAATTTTCCAATATAGCAGTTGCACACTTGAACTGAAATCAAATGTCATCTCTCCCAGAGGCCAGAGCCAGACCTTACTAATCAAAGTGTTTCCCTCCAGCACACACTGAACGTATACAAATCAAACTGAATAGTGACCTCTTAGTGTTTTAATTCAAAATTATGAAACGAGCACTCTAGTGATTCTTACATTATGGTAATCAGGTGGCTGAGCGGTTAGGGAATTGGGCTGGTAATCAGAAGGTTGCTGGTTTGATTCCAGGCCGTGCTAAATGACGTTGTGTCCTTGGGCAAGGCACTTCACCGTACTTGCCTCAGGGGGAATGTCCCTGTACTTACTGTAAGTCGCTCTGGATAAGAGCGTCTGCTAAATGACTAAATGTAAATGTAATCAAACATTTGAAACAATACATTTCCTACAAGCTTCTCTTCTCAATCCTGTCTGGATAACTATTGTTAGACCAATGAAAAGCAGGCTGCTCCTCCAACATAGCTCAAGGACTCAATAGGTGGGTGTCTTGATGTTGTGATTAGTATTCAAAGACATTGTAATAAATGTCAGACTTGATGACCACATTTGATTCTGGTAGTATACAAAGCTCTCCCAGACTTGATCGCAAGTCATCCTCACATTCAAACCTGCAACTAATGGATTACTTATGCTATTACGTCTTCTTTTTAACAGCACATAGTGCACACTTTGGCTTTGTAGTTCCCACACACCTTAGGAGGCACAGACAGTACATGGAAGACTTGGCTGTAGCACTTGATGACTTTTCGCCTCTGCTGATGTTCAGCACCATGGACAGTTCTTCTGGGGCCCAGTGAAATAGAGAGAAGAAGTAAGTGAGAGCTTGTTGGGTTTTATTTGCTTACGCGCACGCACGCACGCACGCGCACACACACACATGGCTGTTGTTAGGAAAAATCTCCCAGATAGTTCTAAACTCCTCTGAGGGCCTGATACGCTAATAGATAGCAGCCTGTAAAAATGCTCATGGACAAAACCTTAAAGAAGTCTACTGCCACACACACAACACACACACACACACACACACACATACATACACACTAGCCTGGGGCCACGTCTCCAATGCCACATCTACAATCCACTGTGGTATGAGTGTGTATGTTGTGTGTGTTTGTATGCGTTTCTGTGAATGTGTGGTGTATGTGTGTGTGTGTGAGCTTTCTCTTCAAGGGTGTACAGGTCTATCTTCTTGCCAAGATGGAGTTAATAAGATAACTGATTCGTATCTCTCTGGAGTAGCAGGCCACACGGACACACACACACTAACACACACACAAACTGCCCTGTGCAATAAAACAACTACTGGAATTCCAGATGTAATTGTTCCCACATTATAGTGCCCTCTCTAAAAGCAGTAGCATGTAGTGGAATAGTCTTTTGGGATCAACTTTCAATGAGCATAAAACAATAATAATTATAAAATCATACTTGCGTGACTGTATTGGCCACAACAAGAGTAAACCCCTTTTACTGAAACCTAAATTTATTTTAGAGTGCCTGTAAAATGTCAAGTAAACTGTACCAAGCATGAAATTGCTCTGTTTTGTCATTGCAACTTCCCTACTTCACAACTTCACGATGGCGTCTCAGTTCAACTCACAGCAGTTTGGTATCATAACCAACTATTTAGTTTCATGTCATCTTTTGGATGATTTATTGGAGGGCTAAAAAGGTAATTATGCTTATCATGAAATGTAATGAGAAAACCTGGAGATGGAGGGAAAAAAAATAAGCGAACCCAGACCCTCCATCTTTAGTCTCTGTTTCACCTCTGAAATTAATAAAGTCTCAATTGAAACAGTGCACCAAATTACCCCTTCTTATAAAAAGTAAGAATGTGCAGGGCACCTTAGATTTGATACGAAACAGAAGCGCGGACCATTACCAATGACAATTCAAGACAAAATAAGAGACTACAGAATTGTTTCTTTTTATTGAACCAAATGGTTAGCAGGTTTAAACATACTTTTTGGGTGGCATTGGCTTGAGTCTATAGAAATGACAAGCACAACACATTTGTGAAGGAATTCAGATACTACATGTTACTGTACTGAATGTCTTTGTATGTTTTAAATTGTAAGATAAAACATCACATACTCTACCTTCGGTTGCTTTCTGACCCATTTCTTCAACACATGCTTTTAATGGTGAGCAGCAGAATCCTGATTTCACAGACAGTAATCTCTGCAGAGATACAAATATGCTTCACAACTCCTGAGCATGATACTAATTGGGGCTCAAACACATACCTGCACACAGTCACTCTCTCTCACACACACACGCACGCACGCACACACACCACACACATTGGCTGACACAGTACATGCACATGCACGTAGGAACACACACATGCACACCCAGACACAGGCAGACATGCACTCAGAGTCACTGACTAACCATACAGGTGGAGTGTAGATAATAGATTTATGCGACTGTAAGGAGAGTTTGTGTGTACGCTTTACTTAAAGGCAGATCATGGAAGGCCTGTAAACAGGCTTTAGAGAAATCAAACCGTTAAATGGAAAATACATTTATTAATTCAATCCGCTTAGTTCAGGTTCAGCTCCTTTTCCTCAAATTAAGTTTTGCTGGATTTCACAGGATATTAGCCCACAGAAGAAAAGAGTCCATTGTAACCACGACAACATCTGAACCAGGTTTTTGTTATTTTGTCGCTTAACTCCCCGTTTTCTCCCCTTCTCTCTCATACGAGTGGGAGAGGGACAATATATTTTATTAATCAAAACATTGTACTTACAATAAACAGATGGATTTGTGTTTGGTGTTCAAGCGGATGTGTTTTACCCATCCTTCCTCCTGTCAAAGGTACATCCGGATAAGTCCAAATGAATCCCTCGCCACGCGGTACATGACACATGCAAAGAGAACGCACATATTACTGTAAACAGATGTCGCACTTTCATCCATTATGTAATGTGAAAGGCCTGAAGCAGACTGCTTATTACTGTGGTTGTACCAGCACCAGAGAGAAGTATACCCACACTGAGATAAGCACATGTTCACACTACTAGGCCATGACCTCTATGGAATCATGTGGAAGAGAGATACCTATTGCAGTGATGGACTCTGAGTCTTGAAGTACCCAACTGTGATTGTGGTTTCCGTGTTTCTCTGCAGTCGATGTTGGGAATGAGTTGGGATGGGCTCGGGGAGGCGTGTGTTTCATTTGACAGTGGATCAATGCCAGGCAGGTGTTTATCATTTCAAACGAGCCTCAGGGCCAATCTCCCTGGACAGTGTGGGTGTATGTGTGTGCGTGTGTGTGTGTGTGTGGGTAATGGATGCATTTCGACACACACAACATTCACTTTGTGTTCACTAGTCTTACTCTGTTGATTTATGGTGCATTTAATAGCAACCCATCTTTATCACACCCATGTGGTTCTTAATGAATGTGTTAAAATGCAGCCTCTAATTAATAATCGCCACGTAATTTAAAACTTTACAAGAATCATGTATCCGTAATCCATTCTAAAACACTTGAGATGACAAGTTGTCTTAACTTTCATAGACCACTGTTTGTGAGTAGCCCAGGTAAAACATCACTCTTTCATGACATCGCTTTCCTCTGCTCACTCTTTCTTCCCTTATCCTCTGGACACATATGCTCCCCCTCTCCCCAACACACACACACACACACACACACATACAGTCTCCTTTTTTTGCCCCTCAGGATTGAAGAGGATTGGCAAGGTAGTAAAGCGATCGTCTGGCTGTCTGCTCGTCGGCTGCTGAGGTTCGCCTTGTGCGCACGGGATCTTCGCAGCTCCTGCTGAAACTTTCAAAAGGTAGGGAGGTTTGGTCTCCTGGAGCCGCATGGAGAGGTCAGATTCTGAGGATGATCATACAGGCCAGGTGCCCGCTCATGAAACATGGATGATACCACACAATGGACCAGTGTTGCCTCTCTCTCTCTCTTTTTCTCTCTCTGTCTTTCGCTTTCTCGCGCTCTCTCTCTCTCTCTCTCTCTCTCTCTCTCTCTCTCTCTCTCTCTCTCTCTCTAGCTTACTCTTCCTCTCACCCACAGTCTTTTGATTCCTGTTCTCTAGCTATCTTTCATATCACCTCATTTATCCTTTTACTTCCAGTCTTCCGTGTCGCGCATCCTACAAATATCACACGAAATATGAGGGTGTCATGAACAAAGAAAAGAAGGTTGATATCAAAATCGGACATTGTGTAAAGGAACACATGGGTTGTGGGCCTGCATGGGTTTACCCAAAAAGGTGGATAGACTCTGAGGCTGTCAGTCAGTAATCCCAGTCATACACACATCCAGTCACCTCTTCTAGCTTTACATGAGGTTCCATGTAAGACCAGGAACTCAAACGTACTCTGACATTGCTCCAAGTGTGGCACTTTATGTGTGTGCCTTGCTCATGTTTCCTCCACAACCCCAGCCTCCACCTTTGGTTCTGCCTTGCTCTGTCTTCAGGGGGAATAACAGAAATTGGAACTCTCTGACACGGATGATGAGACATAGTCTCGGTTAGGCTTCTTTGCAGAGAGCTGTTAGGGTTAGCAGAACCATAATGTCAAGACGCAGTGTCTGTGCTATCTTTAAGTGTAGACCAACTATTTACTGCATATTCCTGCCTGAACCATGTTTCGTTAGACTCTCAGAAATAACACTGAATTCGCTGGAAACAACTTGGCACTTTGACTGTTTTGATTTCCTCCTCCTCTTTTATTGAACCGAACTCTACATTTTATGCATCTTCAATTGATAGAATCTTTGCCACCCTTGATGGAAAAGGCAAACACAGAAATGATTTATGTTGTTGATGCAGCTAAATCATCCCTGAAAAATAATACATTGCTTTAGCATGGGTACAGCTAATCGCTAGCCTGATGGAATGTGTAAATTCCATATTGATCATGGCTGTGCCCATCACTCACACACACTTCAGTAACGAGCTGGTGCACAGGATCATTGTTTGATCATTCCTTCCAAAATGGAAGAGCTCAACAGTTTGCCTCTTGTTTACTCCGTGTATTGCAGGAACTATGAGAGTATGATAGCTGTTTGTTCCTCCATCTCGAAGGAGAGGTGATATAGTCAGCACTCCACATACTGTGCAGTAAATGCATGTCCCTGACAACTGCAGGGATGAACAGACCAATTAGTTTAGTGTAAGGTAATTATATTTGTTTCTAAGCATGGGTATTACCTCATGCCATACATGCATGGAATTGCTTTTTATTAGATTATTGCACATTAACACATCTGAAAAAAACTGATGGCCAAATGGAGGTAATATTCATGAGCATTTATGAAGGCCAATGACAGTTCCACATTTAAACTGAAAAAAAGGAATAAGAAAGATCTTGCATTCATTTGATCTATTTAAAATCCAATTAAATCTAAACAGTGATGACAATTGGAAGGATAAATATAAAAACCATTATTCTGCTTGCGACCCTGAGCGACCTGCCATTAGAAATGAAACCGTTTTGTCTCCTCCAGTTTAATTGTGGCGGAAGCTTTTATTTGGGAATATTAATAGCTTCCTTTCTCCAAATCCTTTAATGTCCTCTCAAAATGATTTAAACTTCGCAAAATTAAGTAATCAAAGAACTCTGTAAAGTGAAAAGAAAGTATTTTCTAAGATGGGGTTGATGAGAGTGTAGTGAGCACATTTAAAAATACAATACATTATGTGTTTGGCAGGAATATGACAGGTTTCAAATTCTGAAGAATACTTTTAATATGTGGTTTATGTATGTTGTAGTAATAGTAAAGTCATCTAGCATATTTCTCCTCACATGTCTTTTTCCCAGTTCTGTCTTTGATTTCATGACCATTGGAGCCACAGGCGTCAAGACATCATTCTAAGAACAAACGGCACAAACACAACATCAAACATATCAAAGAACCCCTGACAAGCGCAACGTTTTACCAGTAGAATTAGCTACTCATACCACAGGTAGGTTTATTTGGCATTGTAAGCTAGAATAGAGGAAACTAAAACAAGGAAATGAAGAACAGCATCCCTGAGCACTTTTAATTCAAGTTAATATACTAATTGTAAGCTTGTGCAAATACACTTCTGTTTAGCATATGATGCAATATGCAATCCAATTAACTCGGACCATGTGTTAGATGATTATTGAAGTGACAGACTCATTTTACAATTCAAGATGGCTTCCCCCTGTCGTGTTTACCTTGGACCCCGGATATCCCTCAGAGACATCTGCCACGAGAGTGGGAGATAACAACATGAATGAACAACAACAGCCGTGGCAGTGTACGCCATTCAGAGTCGGTTGATGGAGGCTAACTCGCTAAATGTACCCAGGAGGGTCTCATCCACCCAAGAGAGGTGGTGAGAGTACTCTCTCAAAACCCATTGGAGGTATACGGGGTAAGGAAAGCAACCGGGTTCTCGCAGAATCTTTCCTTGGCACAGAGAAGCCAATGAATTCATTATCACTAAACATGCTGCATCGGTTGAGCTCATGCGAATCAACTCCCAAAACATTGTATAGGTGCTTATAAAAGGCCTAACTTGGCATGCTCCAGGATTAGACAATATCGATACTTTAGCCAAAGCTTCTGAGCAAGGCTGCCGCTATAGATCCATGTTAGAGTTGACCTTAAGTTTAAACCAGCCTCAAAATACCGCACAGAATGTTACACCCATGGTGTGATAACACCATCAGACCAAACACAGACTCTTTTTTGTTTCTCTTTCTTTCAAAAGATTTTCAAATGAAATGAATCGAATGGAATATAGGCTAGGCTGGTCTGTCATTGGTCATAATTGGTCTCCTTATCCTCACAGCGAAATGCCAACTGTGGCAGAGGAGCACAACAGAAGGCGAGCTTTGCAAGTACGGGTGCTACGTGAGGTCACGGCGGCCAGCGACGAGTCTAATTAAAACCGTTCTCTCTTTGTTTCAACCGCATCACAGACGACAGCCGATCGGAAGTCTGTCTGGTAATTAGCGTCCGCCGTCAAAGACGAGTTGTTTTTCCTCCTCGGCTCTCCTCTATCACTGCTCATCCCCTCATCTTTGTGTGTCCCTATTGTTTATCAAGCGCTAATGCCCTTGATGTGCAGTCTCTCTCTCTTGACTTTTCTGAGGATGTTCGTATTCGTTCAGTTCATAGATGCTTTCTCTGACCCTGGGGTAATCTGTGGGCTATAGTCTGTTGATTTCATTAAACATGTTCCTATTGTCTCTTTTTCTCGTTTCTCGTTTACATCATTCCTGTCTTTTTCTCAAGTTCTCATACCCCTTTCACATCCCTTTACTCCATGTGAAACTTATTCACTCCCTCTCTCTCTTTCTCTCACTCTCTTGGACAGATAGCGCTGGAAGGGTTTACCAAATCAGCAATCTGTCAGGGCCATAGGTTAGGATTTGCCATCTGCCGTTAGATTAAATTAGGGGAGGATGTGTGTCTCTCATTGTTTTGACTATCTCTGCCCTCTTCCATATTTCCTCGCCACTCTGCACGCATCGCATTCAAGGCTGGAGGTGGTGTCTGTGAGAGGGAGAAAGCGAGGCAAAGAGACAGATATGTCTGGATGCCAACCAACTCTCATGTCCTCCGGTTTGGACGCGTCGCGGTGCCCTGTGTCGTTGGCACCGGCTGAGGGTTGGCATCGTCTCATGCCATCGCTGTTTCCGACGCTGATGATGATACACGGTGCACGCACGTGCACGTATGCAAGCAGACGCGCACACGCAACCACACGTGACGCACACACTCATTTGTAGACCCAGAGCAGAATTGTCTTTCGCTTGATGAATTTGAGGAGCATCTTTCCAGCCCTGACCGTGTTGGGGCGTCAGGATGGGTGGAGAGCTGCAGGGGGGATCTGTACAGTGCAGTCGAATGCTTCCCAAAACACCCTGGCCCTATCAGTCAGCAATAGAGAGAGAGAGAGAGAGAGAGAGAGAGAGAGAGAGAGAGAGAGAGAGAGAGAGAGAGAGAGAGAGAGAGAGAGAGAGAGAGAGAGAGAGAGAGAGAGAGAGAGAGAGAGAGAGAGAGAGAGAGAGCGAGAGAGGGGGAGCGAGGCCCGATCGCCCCGGGCTATGTCTGAAAGCTGAGCCGACTCATCACTGTACACAGAGGCCTGTTCCATATGAGGCTTGTGCAACCGACTGATGCAAGCTGACACACAAATATAGTCTTACAGCTAACAAGGTGAAACCAAACGACACAACTTCCCAAATCTGCTGATGGGAGTGTTCCGGGAGAGTCCAGATCTCAGAGGTATATTAGTATGACTGTCTTCTCTTTTTAATTGTTTATCTGAACACAGTATCTCCACATAATGATGATGTCTTGTGAGAAAAAAAGCTAAGTAATCAAAACAAGGATTTGGATTGGACTGAATTGATTGGAATGTTGCAGCACAGCAGCTAATCAGAAGTGAAAAACTGAAGGCCCTATCGTTCCTATTGCGCGTGACCTATTACTGTAACAAACACCCACCCTCACAAATAGTCAAGTCCATGAGGCCATCATCCCAGAAACAGGTGCGTTGTAACACTATGAAGGTGAATAATAAGTCATTTTCCATCAGTGAGTCACATAATGCCATCATGCTATCATCAGCACAGACGTAATACGATCACCACCCCTCGGCTCAGCAGATGTGTAATGTGCTTCACCTGCTAGATGACAGAGGAATTATCAGGCATTAACAAACTGGCCAAATGGAGTCTGGACCTCTCCCGCTGTAGCCAATTATAGGATTTGTTAGCCAACCTGCAGGCTTGTAGGGGGGTCGGTTTGCTAAAATCCTGACAACTCAGGTGTAACAACAGGGCCATGCGTAACAACAGGAGGCACACCCCTCCTCCTTCCACAAAAACACAAATACTAAAAGTGTTCTCTGAGATAATAAATGTACAACAACTGGTTAATGTTGGGGTAGTCGGAGGGTGTGAGACAAGGAGTGAAAGGGAGAGTGATTGGGAGGAGAGAGAGATAGAGAGAGACGAGAGAGACAGAGAGCAGAGCGAGAGAGAGAGAGAGAGAGAGAGAGACGATGAGGACGAGAGAGAGACGAGGAGAGAGAGAGAGAGAGAGAGACGAAGAGAAAGAAAGAAAGAAAGAAAGAAAGAAGGGAGAGGTTAGAGAGAGGGAAAGGAGATAGAGAGATAGAGAGAGAGAGCGAGAGAGACAGAAGAGAGAGAGAGAGAGAGAGAGAGAGCGAGAGAGAGAGAGAGCGAGAGAGACAGAGAGAGAGAGAGAGACGAGAGACGAGAGAGAAGAGGAGAGAGAGAGCAGGAGAGAGAGAACAGAGAGAGAGAGAGAGAGAGAGAGCGAGAGGACCGAGAGAGAGAGAGCGACGAGAGACAGAGAGAGACGAGAGAGAGGAGAGAGAGAGAGAGAGAGAGAGAGACAGGGTGTGAAGAGCTCGTCAGCCCCATTTCTGGTGACATCTGGACCACAGTAATAGCACAGTATAAAACGCCATCCCAGAGACACTAGGCATTAACATCTGTCTACTGGCATCCTAATCATAGTCATCACACACATTGTCCTCAGCATTTTCACAAAAGCACACAGAGAGAGAGAGAACTGTGTGTGTATGTGTGTGTGTGTCCCTGAGGTTGTGTCCATGTCTGTGAGAGAGTGATTCAAAGAGAGATGAGCCAGAGCAGTTGGGAGGGAGGGAGTGAAAAGAAAGAAGGAACTAGAAGGCAGAGAACAAAATATATTCAGGAAGAAGGTAAGGAGAAAACAGTTATATCCTTTACAGAACTTGATTGAGTGAACCAAGGAAAGTGTATTAAGCAGCATGGATTCATACAGGGTGGATTGCATTTGCATTCCCGGAAATGCTATCTTTAACTTGACAAAAAACATTTCAGACAGTGAGTAGGGTGTCTTGAGAGAAGCCAAGTTGAACTAAGAAGCAGAGGCAAGTTCGTATCCAAAAGAAATCAACAGGCGTTTAGCTGAATTAAATGAGTCGATCGCTCCAAAAAAAAAAAACTTTCTTCTTGGGTATCTTGATATCTGAGTCAGAAAATAAAAAGTTGACAAAGTCTTTGAAATCCTGCTCATTTACATTTTGGAAATTACCCTTTGAGCGGCATTTTATGTTTTGAACTTCCAAAAACCCTACTTGTCTGTTTAATAATGCCATCAGGCAAAGTAGAGAGAGTCGGAAGAGTACAAAGCAGCCGCAGAACAGTAATCCCTTAATGTATAACAAAGTCAATGCTTTTGATTTCATGAAAGATGCTTTCTAGGTGCTCTGAAGCTAGGGGAGGCGCTAGCCCAGCCGTGCGGCTCAAATCTCATTTTCATTCGGAGGGTGTGATTTGCTAAGCAGGATCCGTAGCTTTTGCCAATGAGATTGTCAGAGGGCGTTCACCCTCAGAGGTCGCACCAATCGTTCACCGTGTGTTCACATGAAATAAAAATGGGGCGAAAAAAACCTCGGGTAAACACTCACACACACCGACACAAACACACACAACCCATCAAAGCTAGGTACCAGTCACATATCACAATACACACTCACTTTTCTGGCAATTACATTACACCTCACGACTGTGGGAACTATTTTCAGGCTGACTTCCTTTGGAGTGAGAGATTTTTTCTTTACATCCGAATGAAGCCATACTGGAGTGTCTGTTATTGTTGTTGTTCTGTTTTGTTGTTGTGCTGTACAATCCCTGGTACTATTGAACCATAATAGCTTCCTTCACAGACTTAGCATTCACTGTGACATAAAGTCAGAGAGGACCCAACATTTAAAGAAACTCTTTGGTTATCCCTACGTGACAGAGGTAAGGCCAACCAAACCAAGAGTTGAAAATGTGTTGCTCTGTATGCTAGAAATGTCTTCCTGCACATGGTTGCATGCATTTGTGTGTGTCGCTCCGTCAAAAATAAATTCCATATTTAAATTCCACATCATTGTGGATATCTCATCCCAAAAGTCCACATGGAGATTACAATCGCTGACACGTCATGTTCAATTTGGCACACCATTTGTCCCAATCGTCCCTCCTCCATTTCCCTTCATTTCATTCACTTATGTCATCTGGATCAAAGACATTCACCTCAGTTGCCTGGTGGGTGAGAAAGGACAGGTGTTTAAGATGGCTCCTTCCATAAGGCCCATCTCACGAGAAACAAGCTAGGGAGAGAAAACTCAGAGGGAGGAATGAAAGAAAGCCCAAATACATCATGGTACAGTCAAGAAAGCGGTTTACTGAATGGAGTGTTCCCCCTCTGGGACGGAGGGTCACCCATGTGACAAAGGTCCGGAAATCATTTTGGGAACTGAGAATGGATGGCAGGGAGGGAGGGAGGGAGGGAGGGAAGGAAGGAAGGAAGGAGGGAGGGAGGGGAGGGAGGGAGGGAGGGAGGGAGGGAGGGAGGGAGGGAGGGAGGGAGGGAGGGAGGGAGGGAGGGAGGGAGGGAAGGAGGGAGGGAGGGGAGGGAGGGAAGGAGGGAGGGAGGGAGGGAGGGAGGGAAGGAAGGAGGAGGGAGGGAGGGAGGGGTGATGCAGTCAGTCTGCTTCCCTGGTTCACTGAACCACTTCTGAATACTACCAAGTAACAAACGTTAGGAAGGAAGGAAGGGCTTAAGGAAGGAAGGAAGGAAATAATGAAAAAGGGGATTAAACAGCTTGACAGAGAGATAAACACACAGTGAGATAGAGTGAGAGAGCGAAACAGAGATTACTCCCTAAATCTGCTCTGTCATTTCAGACGCACTGTTATAGTGACCCTGTCAGGGAGCATTTTGAATATTCTTGAGAACATGCACTGTTATCTAAAAAAAAGAGTAGTGTGAGGAGGAAGACTAACATACACTCTCGTCAATTTAGCTCTATATGAAAGAAGTCTGGATGCTTTTGACTGTTTTTACATCATCAGACTAAGAAGGTAGACAACTGGTATATGTATGACTCGAAAGAGAACATTCTCAATCTACTGTCCACCCATGAGTGCCTACAATATTCACCCACAGAGATAACATAGCAAGAGCAGTATAACAGCGCACAAACGTCTTCCATTACTCCAGACGAATGCTTCCCCTATTTTAAAATCAGCAAAATGGGAAGAAAAGTGACTATAGCTGTAGTTTTCACCGGACCCAAATCTGTCACTCACAGAGAGGCTTTCTGCTGCAAATGGGACATCCTCAGGTGACAGTAATGAGAGCGTTCCTGTTCCTTCCTCTCTTCTCCCTGTCTTTTCAGCCTGCCTGTTATTGTCGTTGCTCTCCTTTTCCACACGTTCCTTCTCTCCTCCCCTCCGACAGTGTAACAAACAAGGGCCTAAAAGCAGCTCCTTTGTCTCGGGCCGAGGAGGCTGTGGCGCAGGTAATGGTATCATGGGCTGCGACGGTAGTGAGGCACAATAAAAACACCAGGGCCGATACAGCCGATGCTAGCTGGGTGGTAAAAAAAAAAGAAATGAAGATGTTATGTTAATTAAGCCAGCCCGTTTATTGAACGTGGTTAAGAATAGAAACGCAAAGTGCTAATGATGAGAACGATGCCATATCATGGCCCCGGCATGTGCAGGCCCACACATGAACATGCACACAACAACGCAATCTGCGTGACAGTTTCCATTACTGACCATATGAACTTACATTAGCCACATATGGAAACCAATTAGGAGCTTGACATCAGAGCGAGTCTGGAAACAGCTGGCTCTATTGATAAGCAGGAAATCAGGTAAAAACTCTAAAATAAGAGCACATGGTGACAGGTTTTAGGAAATTAATAATTAGAGAAGTCATGAGGAACACGGTTGCGAAAAAAAAGGAACATGGACAATGGTCAAATGTTTTAATCTAGTATGCCTATGTTTGTGTTTAAAGGTATTTAGTGAACGTGCCCTGTACGGAGGGCAAATACCATATTAGAGAAAATATCCCAAACACACGATGAACACATACCGTACACAGCTAAACATGACTAGAGACTCGTCAATCAACGTGAAACCACTGAGGAGAAAAATTCAGAATCTCGTACAACATCAACGTTTAAAATCGTGGTTGCGGAAGGAGTCAATAAAGCATATCACAGTTGAGATATTAGTTATACCTGAACCTAATTTATAGTTTATTTACCTCCGTCTGTCCAGCGAGGACGTGGCCTAATTGGAAATGGAATATTAATGAAAGACTGATGGAAAAAAGCCTCATTCTAAACCAAATCCCAGAACAATCAGGCGCCTTGTTGTTTGCTACCAGCCACTGTGAAAACCAGAAGCTTAGTACAACATTTATTCTTCTTATAAACCCAAGGCTAAGAGAGAAGTCAGGTTTGAGTGATCCACATTTGTCGGCTTACGGAGATTTGGAGTGTCTTCAAATTGGGTTGAGACATTTGTTTCAGCATGTATATTTCAAACAGTGGATTCCCCTTAAAAAAGAAACGTAATTGTAAAACAGTCTTCTTAAATGTCGAATTTCAGCATTGCACACGGCTTCTGAGAGTCACCATTTCATTTTGTTCTCCAAGGGATCTTCTGTCAACCACTGATCCGTGGACCCATGACAGATAGCTACATCTTAACGGACACCTAAAGACAGGATGAGAGAGAGAGAGATTGACAGCCAGAGTGAAGAGAGAAGATCTGCGGCACCAGCCACTGCAGAGGTTGAGAACATCCGGAAGCTTCTTTCCATCTCCCCGGTGATTCTCTCTCTCACCAGCTCTGATTAAATTATCCACAAATCTCTCATTCCCCCCAGACGAATAAGTGTTCTTTTTTTTCTCGTCCAGGTTCAACTTAACTCGATTCCAAATTGCCATTGTCTGCGTGACCTTCCAGAAGCCACCTGCTAAAGATGGTCACTGAAGCATCTAATGGCTTTCATTGGTTCATCAGCAGTCACCAGGCGGAAAGGCTCTGAGTAAATGTCTGTTATTTTCTGAAGGTCTTTAATGTTGCACCTCTGGTTATTCATCCTTTAGCTGCGGTGTAAACCAGTCCCTAGGTGGGGTCTGCGTCACTCGAGATACACACTCCGGCTGGTGGGGAGTAGACTGCCTCCCTCCCACGCATATACAAACAAACACATAAAACACAAATAATAGACGACAACAAAGAACCATTGAAACAGTCGCATGCTTGCACGAGCACACTACCCACCCACTCCGCAACCTGACCTCAGACATCAACAAGCAGCAAAGCTAATTTGTGTCTTCCATCTTTCTTTCACCCCCCCCCACCACCACCCCCACCACCACTCCACATATAGACATAAACAACAAACGCAGAGGGCAGTAAGGGAGAATGCTAACGTGAGTCGACATGACGGACCTTCCAGCCACTGTTGGTAGAGATATCTAATTTCACCACAGCGCACTAATGAGAGAGAGAAGAAGAAAAAGAAGTGTTCCGGAGCATGTTGAAGGCATCTCCAGCAACTCCCGGGGCCTGTTCTCCACTGCTGAGATGAGCAACATGACACCTCTGTTGCCCAGACGCCCCGGCGAAATAACCATAATACTGACTGGGATTTAAAGAACGGGGAAGAACCAATGTGACAAACCTCTTGACCTAATTTTCTCATTTCAATTTTTCATGTGTTCAGGCCAAATTTCAACAGGCCGGTTTGTGTACATATAATTAGCTGTAAGACAGATTGTTATTTAATTGTGTGCCTTATTGTTTATTTATTTTTTACTTGCAAGTGCCGGTGCTTGGTACTGCTAAATATAAGTAATATAATTATTCACTGAATTATTAATTAAATATTAATCTGTGTCACGTGAGAGACAGTCATCGACAATGGATGCTACATTCGACAAACCAAAATGTCTTACAAACCTTTACCCATCCACACACATCCACACAAACACACATGCACACGGATATGTATATATATTTTTTTGATATTTAAATTGTTTTATTCTTAGATTGTTTAGTTCTTAGAAATAGTTAAACTTTTGTACTTTTACTTAATTTAAAATTTGTATATGTTTAGTGTTTTGCACCTCCCTGCCACAATAAATTCAGTGATTGTATAACATACATGCCGAATAAACAGAATTCTGATTCAGACGCACACACACACACAGTTGACCCCAGCGGTTCCCTCTGTCCTACCCTGTGTCTTTGGGGTAAAGCCAGCGCAGAGACTATGCAGCACACTGGCAGTGAGTAGCTGAGAGCCGTTTGATCCCAGCAACCCCTCAGAGTGGCACCACGGCCCACTTATCTGTCAGCGCAGTATCTCAGTGCACCCACCCCATCACACACACACACACATACAAACACACATGCCACCAAAACACCACTGAGCCTGTCAGGAGCAAGACATGAAATGAGGTTCGGGAAAGGAAGGAGAAATAGGAGCTAGTAAAGGCGATAGTGGAGAGGATCATACACCACAGAGACTGGACAGTGAAAGAACGCTGAGGCGATGGTGTTGATGGACATTGGAACTGTAAAGGACAAAAACACTGTATTCCAAATCTCAATAATGCTTTACAAGTATCAATATATTCAGTATTGGTCATGTGACAGAGCTTTGAGGAACCGTTGTTGCCAATACCGCACAAGAAAAGAAATATAGAGGAGTTTTGTCTGCAATATTGCATTGTCTCAATCCTATGTTGTATATTACATGCCAATTTGTGCAAATGCACAGATACTGTCAGACGAAGCTAGCCAGAGGGGTAAATATATGAACAAGTGAGTTTATGTAAAGGCGCACCCTCTGACAAAATGAGTTTCACAGAGAAACACAATTGGTTTAATGCGGATGCAGTGATTCAGGGGAACAGAACACAGATAGTCTCAGTGTTTTGTACTTGAATTGATTGGTTAATGAACTCCTAGCAGTTATCTGTGTTGTGTTCTGTCATGTTGGGGTCATCGATGTCAGTGAGGTTTTTTCAATCTCATTGGCACCATTAGCACAGAGAGACAGAAAATAAGTTCACCGCTGTCAGATTTGTTTAGCAAGCAAGAGTTCTCATCAATACTTGCATTTAATCCTTTCCCCATATTTGGATTTTTTAATAATTCCATGGTCAATTCAAAAACCTCACATTTTGGAGGGGTTTGGAGGCCTCAGAGGGGACTAGTTTGAAGGCACTTTCACAAATCTGTATCTCACACCTGAAAAAATCTGAACTTTGTAAGAATATTTCGTCTGCCAATTAATAAGGGTAGCACAATGTACCTTGTCATTTGGGCTTTTCTCAAGGGATACATTTTTTTAAGGAGGAAAACTCACTAAGACATGACTAGTGAAGTAATAATAAAAAGGCCTTGTCTCGTAAATGCAACCCTTATTTCGTCGATAAGGTCAAAACTGTCACTTTGAGTTTGTATCCACCCCTGTCTAATAGGCACTGAGATAGCAATGAACACTACATTATGTATCGTGCAGACTCTCAAACAAAGCGAAGCCATCTCACACACATTTTAAACAATTACATTTTGATGTACACAATGGTCAGCTGTCTTTCTGCATTAGGATAATCAGCCCTGTCGACGATTGATCCACATCTGCAGAATCATGGCCAGAATACCTCCAGAATAATGCCAAGAAGAACGCTGGTGAACTGCATTTAGATTTCGACGTTCAAAATAATTTGTGTGGAAACCTTGGCCATCCCGAGAAATGATGCTTGTGATTCCAGTAGCTGGGTATGAGTCAGAGGAAACTGCTATTCATGCTCCATCATCCATGACGGCACGTCATGCCATTAGCCTCCCTAGAACCCCGTTCCATGTAACTTGACTGATCCTAATCATTCGGCCACTATCATCTCTTGGAGAACGGCAACATTATTTGGGCTTTGAAAGTAATAGAACAAGCATGTCATTTGGTTGTTTTGCTTGTCCTCGGCAGACACAGAGACAGCAACCCAGCAACTAGAACAACGACTATAAGAGACCGGACCCATCTGGGATCGAGTCAGACACACTTTCTCATTACGGGGCTTATCCCAATGAGGCTCCTTGGGTAAAGCAATCAATTGTAAAGTCCCTCTTTCATGACAACTCATTGTCACCTTTGTGGGCGGGTGGATATGAACATGGGTACCTAACCGGATCGATCACAATTCCACCTCATCATCCAACCGCGTGATTGGGATTTGGAGCCCCAGACGGCAAGCACCAATCACTGGCTGGCGTAGTCGCTGATTTGTTCTGTCGCGCATCAAGATCAGTTGATTTGTCTGCTGGACAAACACCAATGTAATTTTCGCCCGGCTCTTATAGTGATGCCTAACGGCCATTTGGAATGAGGCCAACAGGAAGCTGGATTCATATTTTAGCATGACTTGGTATCTGTAACCCAGTCTGTAAAATGGACTGGAACATTTACTGAGGAAAGTGAGGAACAAGACGCAATTGTATTTTGCGGACCCTCTTCTCTCTCTCTCTCTCTCTCTCTCTCTCTCTCTCTCTCTCTCTCTCTCTCTCTCTCTCTCTCTCTCTCTCTCTCTCTCTCTCTCTCTCTCTCTCTCTCTCTCTCTATTTCTCTCTCCCCATCTCTCACTCATTACCTATCTCCCCCTTTTCCATATCTCTCCACCCTATCAAGATTGCTTTCTCCCCTTTCCTCAGAAGCTTGGGAACTTCTCTGGGAAAGCTGCCAACTGCTGGGTTCTGATCACTTTCAATCTCCCACATCTCCTCTGCATCTCATAACCCCTCAGCCTGCCCCCCCCCCCCCCCCCCCCACTGTGAAGTCGAGGGACCCTTCTCTATTATTTCCTCATCTGATCCCCTCCGATGCACTCGCACTGCTCATCCCGGCTCAACCCCACTTCTCCTAATCCTGTCTTTCATCTTCCGTTGGGGATCTTTCAGCCTTGGGTTCACTTATGATATTAATCAACCATGTAGCCCAACACACACAGCCTTCTATTCAAAGTATAGTAGCTACACACGCACACACGCACACACACACACACACACACAGGCACACATGGTAAGACAAACCCGGTGACACAAATTCTCTTGAGCGGACTATCCCAATCATTAAATAGAAAAGGTTCGAAAAGGTAGTGGATCAATCATGACTTTATATAAGCCTGATTTGTCTTTTACCGTATAAAAGGAGGGTTGTGTTGATGTAGCTCTACTTTAAACTTAAACAGGCTCACCAAGGAAAGGACTGAGCTGTCAGTCTGATCTCCAAAGCATACCTTGACGACCTTCTCTTGAGATATAAAACACAAGTGTTGTCTAAAGGCTTGCGCAATGCGTCACAACCCCCCCCCCCAAGAGTACGGACACTTCCGTGCTCCACTCTCCGACTACAAAACTCTGCAGCGCTGGCATTATGGGGGGGGATCTGGCCTGAGAAGCATGTCCTGTCATGTTTAATCAGAGCATTGTCTAACCAGGAAAGACTAACGAGGAGGGAGCGCTGGGAGCAAGCATCCCCCCGCCCTCCATGCCCCTCTCCTTCTCTGCCCCAACATCTACAGCCTTCACAGGGTGTGAGTGTCAGGAAGACACTGGACAGACTGCGGATAAGAGGGGTCACCGTGGGGACAAGGCAAAGCTGGGTGATCTGACCGGTGGTCAGTCATTAAGATGTAATATGCGTAGACATGCGTAGGACAATTTAACAAGCGATTGCTTAATCGCTCCATTTTCTATTTATCAGCGAAGGGAGCACAAACTAAGGGCCTCCCATTTATCTCGGTCCTGGTTTTTCAAATGGACAGAACGCTTCAAAACAGCACCTCAGAACTGCAGCCACACATTCGAGGCACACAGAATGAAACCACAGAGCACCAAGCAGACTTCTCCCTACAAAAGGATGCTAATTCCACTGGACAAAGTGCAGATCCGAGGCCTCCCATGCCCTATTCCCTGACAGTTGATGCTGGCAATGCCCACAGTCCAACCAGGTTCCGACTCAGAGGACAATACAACGGGTTCATCCAATAGCCTATCTATCCACAGCCTGGATTTCAGGCATGACACACACTATTTGTTTATTTGGCACCAAAAAGGACGCAGCCAAAGGCTTGTGCGATAAAAGATTAATTGAAACAAAATGGTGCGGCAATCAATGGCTGACAGCGCAGGAGCAAGAGGGAGACAGGGGATTATAGGGTTAAGAGAATGTTACCTCATGAGCCCTGCACATTGACCGGCACCCCCCTATAGTGAACGCCAACTTGGAACAAGCTTCAAAAGCCTGGCTCTCTTCCTAACACACAGATACTAAGCTTTGGGTTTTTTAAACTCTTTTATTTATCGTTATATATTTATTTCCAACCCCCCCTTTTGAATAACAGTGCCTCAGTTTCAGCTAAGCTCCTTAAAGTCAGCTACAGTCACAGGGGTTTGCTTTTTTTCCCCCTAGCTAATCTTGGGGAAAAAAGGTCTGAAGAAAATAAGTCTTTTTTCTGTCTCTCAGCATGCCAGTTTAGTGATTCCAATCATGGTGGTACATATCAATTAAACCCACCCAGTTTACTCTTCTGTTCGAAGGGCTGTAAACTAAATCAAGGGGATGATGGTGGAGGGTCCTCTGTGACTCGCATGGACAATCAATGACATTCCTCTCAGTATGCATTCCCATATGCCAATACTCTGATGTCTTTGAGAAATAGCATCAATATCACACCTTAAGATCTTACTGGATGTTAACCTTGGGGAGATCTGGATACAGAAGGAAAAAACTATGGATACAAACTATTACTATTTGTAAAATAGTAAATCACCTGTATATCCAAGTCGTTTTTCATTAAAATATGTAAGTTATTACAACAGTTGTAATTGTATATTTACATTTACATTTTAGTCATTTAGCAGACACTCTTATCCAGAGCGACTTACAGTAAGTACAGGGACATTCCCCCCGAGGCAAGTAGGGTGAAGTGCCTTGCCCAAGGACACAACGTTATTTTGCACAGCCAGGAATCGAACTGGCAACCTTCTGATTACTAGCCCGCTTCCCTAACCGCTCAGCCACCTGACTCCCTCTATCCCATATTTGTGTGCTTTCAGGTCAAGTTGCCTCTGGTTCACTGTCATGGATATATCTACTCTTATGTTGTACTGAGGATGGAAAGAGCCAGAGCCTGGAAGCTAGCATTACGTTCAACTGAGTAGGCTGCAGTGGGGTCACATGCTGTTTAAATCAGCCAAATGTGTCTGAATCCAAAGTTTTTCCTTATCTGATCTCTGAATAACTAAATGACTAAATGAATACCAATTATCCGTGGCTTAGAATGATAGTGTACTGTATGTAGTTCATTTGGTACAGACAAGTAATAAACAAAGGAATAAAACAATTAATATATAAATATAATGTATCATGAATGGTTTCAAATGAATATTAAAAGCAATTGTATTTCCTACAAATCTTGGCCCCAGAGACTCTGAAGAGATGACGTTGTGATTAGAAATGAAACAGTGTGTCACATTTTCATCCGATTTACATTTCTGCAGCAGGTGAGAGTGACTGCAGCAGATGGAACATGCCTGATTCTGTATACAACAGGGTGATACCAGAACAGGCCTTAAAAGGCCAAAATGATGAGAACAGCTAGGCTATTTCCTAGAATAGGGTTGACCTTTGTCCCCCGTACAGGTCACCTCTTGCTCATGTTCTATGTTCTGAACATTGGTTAGACAAGCTCTCGGATGCACTTAAGATAGATTGCTTTGTGGATATTGGTTCAGTCGTCCCTGCTGACAGTGGTGAATACATGGGTTTTGATTTTGTATCGTGCAACGTTGCATGGCATTCAACAAGCGCTGTTTACACAGATCCAATGCTACAGTTCACAGTAATGTTGATTGCAATGCATCTTCCTTCTACAGTGAAGACACGCGTCAGAAAAGGAGCCTGAGATGGACGTTTGTCTCTTGGTTTGGATCCTCCAAAAGCCATATGTGAGTCAGAATTGTTCTTCTGGCTGTTCAACAGGGCCTTTTTTTTCCCTCACTACAATGACAGCATTCCCAGGAAGGAAACCAAATAGACAGATCTGTGGTTTCTACACGACTTCCCTCTGCTGAATATGTTCAGCTGGCAGAAAATGTGAGGTGCTACATTCAGATTAGGGCATAATCCCCTAATGGGTGTTCATTCTTTTCCATTCCAACACAGCTACATGCCGGGCAATTATCCCGTTCAGGGAAGCCAGAAAAATGAAAAAAAAAAAAAAAAAAAGATTTGCTGTGATTTGTGCCTGCAGTGTCCGTACCTTTGGTCCGACGCTCACGCGATGAGTCACACATCGGTGTTTTAACACACACACGTCGACGTGGTCACGCCCACACTCGCTCGATCACACACAGGGTGACACACCCTTTCACCCGTCCTTTTGATGTTTTGAAACCAAGACTCAGTTGTTAATTAAAGCTTTAAGGGGATAACGGCAGCCTGAATGTGTGTCTCTTAGAGTTACAAAGGCAGCTAATTAAAATTTTAAATGGATCCATGTGTCTCTCTTTTTACACACCCTCTTCTTGCAAAGAAATGTAGAAAAGAAACCGAAATTAAAGGAATAATATACGCAGCTCTGAATTAAAAAGTCAATGAGTCAAAAATGTGAGCAGTATCCTTGTAATTGGGTAGGTAGAGGGGGCTGCAGTATTTCCACCATGACAGGAAGGTGCCGTGGTAACAGAAAGGTGTCATGGCTTTTCATTATTCCTCACAAATCTTTCTGCCACATGTACAACAAACCAGTGGCGGTTCTAGACCAATTTTAATGGGGGGGGCCAAGGGGGGGCCA
This sequence comes from Osmerus mordax, assembly GCF_038355195.1. Lineage (NCBI taxonomy): Eukaryota > Metazoa > Chordata > Actinopteri > Osmeriformes > Osmeridae > Osmerus > Osmerus mordax. Next base: position 4,294,192 of record NC_090072.1, on the reverse strand, counting down.
GTGTTTAATCAGAGGGGCACATAAAAAATGGAAACAAATGATATATAAACATTAAATACTTTAATGTAGCTTTACATTAAAATCATACAAACGGCTCTGGCTCTCCCTCTTCCAGCTCCTCAGTTCTCTCAATACCTTGATATGTTTCTCTCACTTTTTTATTTACTGGGGCAAAAAAGGCTGCAATGTCCCTTCCTCGTTTCATGATGATGAAAATTATTAAAAAAATATTTGTTATATTCCTTTTAGCAAACAAACTGAAAATTGGAGAGATAAGGGTAGCGTCATTTTGTTTTCTTTTTTTTCAATGATCTGGTCTGAAGTCACATCAGAACATAAAGTATGATGTCCAAGACCTTGCTGTATCAAACATATCAAAAGTATAAATGCCTTGTAAATGGTTAAGACACTACGAGACCCACTTGTGTCACAGAAGCCACAGGCCACTATTACCAGATAGACTAGCAAACTGAGCTTCCACCTTCAGCTGTATACTGTAGTTAACTGGAGCTTGAACTATTGATGTGCTTTTGGAGCCATTTTTACTTTTCTGTCAGTTGTATTTTTTATAACATAGACAGATTTCCAACATTATTGTTCATATTTCCAGTTATGAGGTGGATTTGAAAGCTGTATTGTTTCATTTGGGCTTTGTTTACGTCTATTGGATGAAGCAAAATGAAGCAAAATCCAAGGGTAATATAATTCATGGTCATGTTTTTTAACTTGTTCAGACAATATCATGTTTTTCATGTAACGCACTGGGATACATCAACCACAAAAACAAAATATTACTATTGGAAGAGTTTTTCTTCATGTAAACGTTTTCAAAGATATCAGTCTATCCATCCATTACATCTCTCTCTCTCTCTCTGTTTACAGTTTTTCACAATTGCTAAAACACATTTCTTGAAACTGTCACCCATTTTCTCAAAACTGTAAACACGAAACCTCATCTTCAAGCACTATTTACAAAACCACTGAATCCTCTTGCAAAATGAGAAAAAATAGAAAACACATTGTTCAAAACATATAGTTCTCAGGGAGATTTTTACGTAATCTCAAAACAAATTTAATATTTATCCGTCATTGTCTTTTGATGAACAAAAACATGTTCTATCATAGTAGCTCAAAATTGATCAGAAATTACTACTCTGCTTTGCTCTTTGCAATTGTTTTGTTCTTTCTCCTCCTTGTACCCCTATACAGTACTGTACCCTGCATCTCACTACTCACAACTCACTCTTGTTCTTTGTTGATATGAACCTGCAACCAGTCAAAATTGAGCAGTAAGTACTGTTACTGTAACAAATGGAAAGCACAATGTTCAGGGCCATACAATTTGTTCATTGTACAGTATACAGCCTACAATGCATTGTACTACAGTATACATTACTGAAAGGGACAAAAATCAAAGGAGTAAACACGTGATCAATGTGCTTCTTTTTTTGGGGGCTGGGTTAGGCCAGAGCACTTTGTCGACATAACAAGCAATATTTTCCCACCTTCAACAACCTGTTTGCTCTCTGAACTGGCTTATGCTGGTTGTGTCACATCATTTGTGACACAACCACAAGTGAAATCAATTTTAAGTGGTTGTGTTTAGTCAATGACATGTTTTCTCTATTTGTATTTGATTGTTAGAGTGCAGAATGTGTTTTAAAAATTAGAATGTGTTTAGAGTTTTGCTGAACAGTCTAAGTAAGATCTGCAAATTGCATTTTACCATGTGAAATGGTTTAAGGTATTGACAACAGACAGGCACAATTAGCTACATGAGTTCAGGCAACTGAGAACTTTGTTCAGCCAATGGGTTTTAGTGTTTTAGCAATTGAGAAAAACAGTATTACAGCATCCGTCTGTTCATCCATCTCAAACAGGAACCTATACCAGAGCGGAAGGCTGATGCAACTTGAGTTATTTACAAATATGGTACTTTGAATCAATATTTAACAGTGCCAAGCTCTTAAGAGCCCCATTTACAGTAAACATCTTATTTCCTGTGCATACGAGGGCTGGGGAGCCAATGGGCTTGGCGCACCTGCGTACACTGCCATCCCATTCAACACCCTGGCGGAAACTAGCGCCCTGGCAACCTCTTCGTTCCATTCAACAGTATTTATGAGCTGATAGTGTGTGTTGGAGATTGAGAAACCAGATTTCAGAGAGACCGAACCTCCGTTGAGGGTGATGATGGGGGATGTTAGCGCAGTGTGTGTGGTGTTGTGTGTGTGTTTGTGTTGTTGAGTTTGGTTAGTTGGTGTATGTACCCAGACACAGACTGGAAATGTTTTTTTTCGATTCCTCGTCTATTTTCCGAGTGCCAAAGAACGTATCTGAATAAGGCTATTCCAGAAGCATGTTGAGGTAATAACTGTGATTTACAATCAGGAACAAAGGTTATTGACCACCACATCATTGTCTCAAGAGGAGTACTCTCATAAATCACATGTTGAAAAACATTTCTTGGGAAAAGATTAAGTCATCGTTTTGCATTGTGAAGTCCGATCTCAGAACTATAATCAATTAAGCAATAATCATGTTCTGTGCCAAACAGTAGTCAGTAATATTGTGCACAAAAACAAAATTCTGTTTCCTTGAATCTTAGGACATGTCATTCCTGTATGTGCATTTCATGATTAGCACCCTGACGAATCCACATTCACACTCCATGGATTTCTAATGGATCCAAAAGGCCATCTTACAGATAGTAATCATTAGCCAGCATGGGCAATACAGCCAAACCATTCAATAAGAAGCCAATGATCCTTGAATGGCTAGTTCTTTTGCTTGCGGTCACACTCCAAGTAATTAATAGAGGCCTATAACTCAATGCGGTGGCCACACAACACGGGATTGGTGCGTTGAAATCCCAGGGGAGGGGGAGAGGAGACCATCGATTTCTCAGAGGACACCCGGAGACACAGCAGTGGCATGAACTCCAACTGGTGGGTGGTTTCCATGGCGACGCTATCGTATTGTTCCAGCAAAGACGACGTCTTAATTGTGCCATTAGCCTTTCAAATAGCCGTTATCAGACTGTAATGTGACGTTATCAACACATGATTGGCTCGCCGGCCCCCTCTCGCCCCGTCATCGGAGAAAGGGGCGCTGTGGGTTCAGGGCTTTCACCTCAGGGATGGGGTTGAGGGCGGTTGTTGGCAGGCCACCCGTTTGCTTGACATGTACTGTGTCACAGTGAATCACTTCAGACTCTGGTTTTCTGTTCGGGGCACGTATTTCTGTCTGGGCGTGTACATGTGGTCGTGTTAGGATTAGTTATGCATGTATAGGCGTTTAGCTCTGCAGCAGTCCTGCATGCCCCTGTGAACAACTCTGAAGTGTTTGCAATGCTGAATATGTATATATATATATATATATTTAATATACTGAATATATACTGTATATAAATATGTGCGTTTAATGCGTATGTGCATGTGCGTGTGTATCTTTCAATTTTTTAGCAACTCCAAACAACATCTCCTTCCTTCAAGACGTGACAAAAACACAGAGCTCAGTCCAAACGGTTTGCTTTGAGTATAATCCAGAGAACAGCCTATTGGAGCTGGGTGGGTGTGTGCTCCACGCAGGGCGGTGAGCCCGCAGCGCGGCTGCCCTGCCCGTCTGGGCTGGCTCCTGGCCCGCCGACCTCCCGGAGCTCCCCTCCCTCCATTGTGTCGGAGGGTGAGTCTCTGCCTCCGCGTGTCACAGCTGCTCACGTCGCCGCTGTGCAAACTCCCTCCCCTGGCCTGGCGCCTCCTGTGCGTAAAGTATGTGTGCTCTTGATCTGTCTGCCGTTCTTTTCTCTCTCTCTCTCTCTTGGTCTCTCTTGCTCTCTCTCTCTCTTTCTCTCGCTCTCTCTCGCTCTTTCGCTCTCTCTCTCTCTCTCTGTCTACCTTTGGCCTTTTTTCGTTTCTTGCTTTTTTTGCCATCCCCTTCCCCAGGTCCTTCTTTACCCCTTTTTCATTCTCTCTCTCTCTCTCTCTCTCTCTCTCTCTCTCTCTCTCTCTCTCTCTCTCTCTCTCTCTCTCTCTCTCTCTCTCTCTCTCTCTCTCTCTCTCTCTCTGTCTCTCTGTCTCTCTCTCTCTCTCTGTCTCTCTCTCTCTTTACCCCTTTTTCATTCTCTCTCTCTTTACCCCTTTTTCATTCTCCCTCCCTCCCTCCCTCCCTCCCTCCCTCCCTCCCTCCCTCCCTCCCTCCCTCCCTCCCTCCCTCCCTCTCTCTTTAGATGTTCTGCCTGCTGAATAAGCAGGTCAGGCAGACTCTCCACAGTAATTATGACTCACGTCAGTGCATTGTCCAGCACACCTTGGACAAGCTGTAGTAAGGTGTAAGGTGTGGACAAACCAGAGTATACCGAGGGCTTGAACAATAGCAAAATGCCGTCATGCGCCCAAATGAAGTCTGAGCTTTGAGATGATGTTAACTGTAATGATGTCTGTATGAGTTTGGAGGGGGAAGTGTTTCTGAGGTATTGCAGCCCTTAAAGATTCATGATGTATCTATATTTCATAAGACGTGCCACAAGTCTTTGATAAAAGAAAATGTTTTTCTTTGTCAGATTTTTTTTCCCGGAGATATAGAGATCAGGTGGTGTTGCACAGTCAGGTCACCTGGTTTATATGAGACACAGTTTTATTGTATTAGTTTGGCCCTCTCATCTGCCAGGGAAGTGCATAGTCACTGTCCTCTCTCTCTGGACATGGAACATGTGTTCCACACTGCCCTCCTTTGGCCAGTAAAAGAACTGCATGAAGTGAGCACCCCATTATAAAACAGAGAGAAGATAAATATATACCTGTTACCTTAAGAGTGTTTAGGAGTTCTCAATGCTTTTCATTGGGGGATTATGCAAACACACACCAGGAGATATGAACCAATTATGAAATAAATATTCGACATTTCCTCCTCAGGCTTACATCTTCAAATAATTCTGTGAAATGTGAAAGACAAAACCATCATTCATTACCAGCCTCACCCTTAGGTCAAAGCCATGATGAAAAACTCCCAGCCCATCCCAGGATGCATCCTTTACGTTTGATGCCTGTTCACCTCTTTCCTGACACCCAGGGCTAATTACCCGATGTCCTGCATCTTCACAGTTCACCCAGCCACACTGTGCGCTTAATTAGGGACAGTAAAGGGGGAGCAGATATCCAATTAGGACCCTTCATTTTCAAACAACCCGCTCTGTGAGATTCATCTTCACCCTCCATGCCCCCGGATGGCCGTGTGTTTGTGTGTGTGGACGTGGGTGGGTGGGGGTTCGTTTGAAGGCTTTGCCAGAGTTCCCGAGGTGGCTTCCATGTGATTACCAATTCAAAACATGCCAGGGAAGCCAAGCGACGGTATTGCCGGAAAGAGCTCACGACATCACATGGGCTTCGCGGTGGCCTTAGACAGAGATCAGGGGGACGGAGTCGAGAGATTTTGGCTGACTAACAGGCCTTTGAGGGTAGGGAACTCTTCCAATTGGCGATTCCAGCTCTGGACCTCATCCAAGGAGGTAAACATGGGTTCTTTCTCAGCCGTAACTCGCCTGTGGATCGGTTATGTTGGAGAAGATACTGTCAGAGGATGAAGACCGATCTACTGGATCTACTCCGTTCCGGTATTCTCATTGCAGTGAAGTGCCATGAATAACATGAAGAAACTAACCGTCCGATGTGTGCCACTGAACCACAGTTCCAACAGCTCCAAATAGTGAACATCCTAGCTGCTGCACAGTCTGTCTACAGGGATGCAGTTGCTGTATTAGGGATCCTTTCCTTGACCAGAATCGGATTACTCTCCAGGGGCCCTCCAGTGCGAATAGGAGGGGTTTCTGTGGGTCTCGAAGAGGGAGTCTGCCTGTCATCCCCCCGTGTCATTTCGTCCTGATGGGTCCGTCCCCGAAGACATCAAAGAGCAGGCCGATGCAATCGCAAGTCATTCAGCGGTGACCTGGAGAAATGAAACCAGCCTTTAACTCAGGGAGGGAACGAGGGAAAGAGAAAAGGAAGCCATTCAACGAGAGAGAGAGAGAGAGAGAGAGAGAGAGAGAGAGAGAGAGAGAGGGAAAGGGAGAGGGAGAGGAGGATAGAAAAGAGCCAGATACAGATGGATAGACCACAGGAACTAAAAGGGGGGCAGAGCGAGAGAGTGAGAGAAACAAAAAGAGAGAGGTTTGGTCAGCCTTCTCAACATATTCGTCTACCTGACAGTGTGAACTCTGCAGGACCCTCCAATACGCAGGCAGGGAAAAATATATTGAATGCAGCTCAGCTCTGTGATCTAGCATCCTCTGAAGTAATTGACTAAAATGATGCATTAAGATATGTATGGAGGCCACACATTTAATTTTCAGGAACCAATCCAGCATTCTCTTAAAATTGCAGCGTAAACACTCCGAAACCAGTAAATAGTAAAGCAGTTTGCTCCTGATCCGACTGATAATGAACTCATTTGAATATGTTTCAGCCCTGGTAATTACAACCTAATCGGAATTGATGGATCTTTTGGGCCCAACCTGCATGAAACATTTATTATTACAAGCGCAGCACATGGTCTGGTACAGCATTTACCACATCAAAGATCAGCGTTTAGAACAGGGGGTGGCAAAAATCAACCGTTATGTGCAAAAACAACATTTAATGCATTACTGAGGGGGTTTGCACACATGCACACACCCATACACACCCTGGACTCACACACACACATGCACACACCCATACACACCCTGGACTCACACACACACATGCACACACCCATACACACCCTGGACTCACACACACACATGCACACACCCATACACACCCTGGACTCACACACACACATGCACACACCCATACACACCCTGGACTCACACACACACATGCACACACCCATATACACCCTGGACTCACACACACACATGCACACACCCATACACACCCTGGACTCACACACACACGGTGGACACAGTCATATATACCCTGGACATACATCAAATCAAATGTGTTTGTGTAGCCCTTTTTACAAGCAATGTCCCAGAGGGCTTCACATACACCCATAGAACTGTCCCTCAACCAACCTAAACCCTCAAGGACACACACACACACACTCACATACAGTGGGGACACACTCGCACACACTATGGACAGAAACCCACGCACACAGTGGACACACACACGCGCACACTGGGGATACACACCCACACACTCTGGACACATACAACCAATCACAATAATAACAGCGTCAACGTAGACAGAAGAATATGTACTGTACACAAAAGCAGTTGTCTGTACAGTGTTTTGGCACACATTTAAGAAATGTAACTACTCTCTCGAACAATGCAAACAAGCAGCAACTTGGATAAACACATGGACATGCACACCGAAAGCGCATAAGTCAAAACTTTGAAATACCTCACATATGACCCATCGGGTGGAGAGACAAACATTAACAGGTGCTAGAAATGAAAGTGTTTATGTGAGAGCATCGAATCACCTATTCTCTTAGCCCCATGAAACGACATATGGCAAAACACACACCTCTTGTCGAGAGCCATGTTAATTCACATTTTATTATTACAACAAACATTACAGTAACGTAATTCAAAGTTTGGGTGCCTGCCAGCCATCCCAACAACTAAACCGAATGCAGTTTGGCTAGGTTTCCCCCCCCTCCCCAACTCCCTGACTGGCATTCTCAATTGCTACCTATGAGGGGGCCTTGGCTTCCTGTGGGTTTCAGAGGGGATTAAGCATGCAGGCTCTTCCTCCATTCGGGAGATTGTTGGTATTGAGCTGCACTTTGGCGATGCTAATTGCCTCTGCCCGCATCGGGTCGTAGAGGGGCATGTCCCCGAAGGGCAGGATCATCTGGACATCTCATCACCACTCCGGTCATGACTTGCATCAGCGAGAACGAGACTTTCATTTTGCTTAATCACATTCACGCACACCCTTGCGAATCGATGATGAAACAGCAACGTTCCGACGTCTGCTTCTCAGTCTACGACAACATTGTTTTGGTCGGGGTGCGTACCTTAGGGCGTTTGTAAACACATACCAGCATGAAGATGTAGGAAACCAAACTCTAAATGTGCATCACGCAAGTACCTTATATTACCACATACATTTACATTACATTTACATTTATTCATTTAGCAGACGCTTTTATCCAAAGCAACTTCCAAGAGAGATTTACAAAAGTGCATAGGTCACTGATCATAACAACGAGATAGCCCCAAACATTGCGAGTAGCCAAACGTGAAGCATACATTGTGAAAAAAAAACAAATAAGTGCCAAAGGGAAGAACCATAAGAGCATGTAGTTAAACAAGTTACAATTAAACAACATGAACCTCAAAAAGTGCAAGAGTGTACCTGTAGAAAAGCAATCAACAGTAAAATATTTCACAGCGAGTACAATAATTTTTAATCGGTTACAACTAACCAACAAGAGCAACAAGTCTCTCAATAAGAGTCATTGTGATCCTGGAGGAAACTAGCATCAGGTCCAGCAAATCATTCCTAAGTACCGTTGTACTCCCAGAACAAGTGCGTCTTAAGCCTATATACACAGTATATACTGTATATAGTATATACATACAATATTGATAGATAGATCGATGTATGCTATATCAGACTGCATATTTGTAGTTCTACTACTACTAAAAACACAGTTTATTGTGAACAGAGAAGGTTTGAAAGCAGAGGAATTTCCAGATCTCTCCTGCCAAAGTACCCTTTTGCCAACCGAAGCAGGCTCTGCATATTGTTTGGTGGTTACAGGAATCACGTACATTAGGAAGCAGGTTAACAAGGCTACATGTGCCAGCCAGGCGTCTCTGTGATTGACCCAGCCCAGCTGTTGAGCAACAGCTTGATCTAGTTTGAGGCGCCTTGCTTTACCAGGTGACATGCCTGGTGGAGGGATATATGCACTGGTTTGGTTAAGCTAGGGTAAACCCTGAGGGGTTCCTTCAAAACTTACTGACCACATTAAACTAAATCATTCTTTTTCCCTTCATACACCAATAATACTAAATGTTAACGGCTATAGTACATTTTTAAATTTTGACTCAATTTGGCTACAATAATAAGCTCTTTCAAGCATTTCTTTTTTGATACATTGAAAACATTATACAGTACATGGAAAATAAATGTGCTTTGACGATTGGGAACAAAAAACGGAATACCTCACTCTAGGCTGTGGAGTAAAAGTAGGATTTAATGTCAGTCAAAACTGATTTAACATAAATGATCTAGAAATAGCACTGGAGGAGTCGGCCCCCCCTGGCCTCACTCGGTGGAACAAAGAGGTGAACGGCTTCCTCTACGCAGATGACCTTGTGTTCTTATCACCTACAGCACAACACCTGGAGGAGGATTAATTGAATCTGAGGAATACTATCCTGTTGCAAGGAAGGGAGTTATGGGGACCAACTCTTGACTTCCAATAAAAAAAGGAAAAGTAGCACATAAAGAAATTCCAAATGGAATTTTCAAAATACATTCTTGGATTACATCAGAATACAACAAATACTGCTTGTAGAGCAGAACTGGGTTGGTTCCCAATGCACCAACACATTAGAAAACGATCACTCTGGTATCATCTCCAACAAGCAGACCAACAATCAATGGAATATAAAGTACTAATGTGCAAAAAAATGATAGAGAAGGTTCCCATATGTCAGCTTGTTCTGTTGCTCAAAAATTAGACAAAATCTTGAATAATAAAAAAAAAACTATCTGGTCAAAACGTAATAATTAGATGTGACACAAAGAAAATATGAATTACGTTAAAAATGGGAATAAAGAAATTGAGGATCAAAACAAATTACAGTGCTACTCACTTGTAAACAGAAATACCAATTAGCAAATTACCTTAAAATATAAAATACAAAAGAAAGACAAAAACAAACAAAAGTAGCTGTTCTCAACCTTCAGATTGAGAAAAGAAGACATCAAAAATCATGTGAAACAAAGAATGTTTACAGATCTGTAAATATTATGATACAAACTAAATTGAACCAAAGACCCACTTTCGTAAAATGCCCAATCTTTACTGTAATGTCATGTGCATTCTGTAAATACTGTCCAAATGTATGTATAGATTTTATGTCTTTATACAGTATATGCATTTATACAAATAATTATTACGTAGTAATAGTATATTCCCAATGTGTAATGTTCAACTCAATATTTGCCACATTCTTCCTCCTTACCGTATGACTTTCATTGTTGTTATTATAATAATTTTGTTACTTTCACAATATTTACAAATGTATTTAATCTCAATAAAACTGAACTGAAATAGAGAGAGAGCGAGAGAGAGAGAGAGAGAGAGAGGGAGAAAGGGAGAGTGAAACAGAGAGAAAGAGAGAGGGAGAAAGGGAGTCAGGCCTTTGCACATCACATGAGGAAATGGAAATAAATGATTTATCTGGAGCCAGTCAAACACCATGCCCTGTAAATCTCAATAGTGTTCAGAAGTGTAGGTTATTTCAAAGGTAAACCCCTTGGTATGTACTGTAGCAAAGTCTCAGATGTCTGAATAAATATACGAATAAGGCCTTTAAGTGCTCAACGAGAGATGTAAAAACATATTTTTTTTCCACTGTTTGTAGTATGATTAAAAGGACAGCTTATTGATATGCATTCAACATGATATGGATGCACCAGGCACGCACACACATACACACACACAGACATGCAAACACACACATTTGATCAGATTTATGGGCATGATCATAAATGAATGCGGCAAAAAGCTATCATGTTGGAGTGAATAGTCTGTGAGTGTGTTGGTGGGTACTGAAATATACAGCATTTGTGTCTTTGTCGGAGACACCGTTTGCCTCTCTGGCTGGTAAGTCTGTGCGTGTGTGTGTGTGTGTATTCACATCAATCTCGGATGTGCTTATGTTTGTGAGATGTTGTGAATGCACATCGTATCCCATGTGTGTTTGTGCACATATGTGTCGCACTGCACCCCCACGCACGTCCAAGCACGCGTGTGTTTCCGTGCCCGTGTGTGTTCTGTCACTGTGTACCGTACGGTGGCCATGTTCTCCTAGTCTCTGGGACAGTATTGTCTCATATCGATTCTCGGAATGGGATCCCCAACGGCCTGTCTCCCAGCTTGGACAGACAGAGAAGGCCGGAGCACAGAGCATTTTAATCTGTCAAGATGTCACCGTCAGACAGAGAGAGAGAGAGAGAGAGAGAGAGAGAGAGAGAGAGAGAGAGAGAGAGAGAGAGAGAGAGAGTGACAGAGAGAGAGTTGGATGGGCTAAACCCAACATTCAACGCTGACACACATACCCACATCCACACAGACACAGACCTCAGAGGGGATGGAGAGCAATCGGTTGGCCAGCCCTCTCCTGTGTATTGCATTCTCAACTTGGTTACACCAGAGTGTGGCCCATGTCAGTTCTGGGCAGTGAACATCACTGTTTGACCTCTGTAGTTGTAGGTTGACGGCACTGGGATGCAAACTGTTGATCAAGTGGTAATTCTGACGAAGATGGCAGACAACACTGTATTTCAATTCTGTTCCAGAGACATGTAAAGATGTTTGAATGGCGTATATTAAGAATGACATTCCTAAACAGGGACATTTCCCATAATGAATAGGTTGTATGTACTGTAGTAGGATAATTAAATATGCATGTCATGGGAGAAGCTGGAACAAGTTTCTACTTAACTTGAGGACATCAAAATTGTCCAATCAAAGTCAAATTACGACTCGCAATTACAAAAATCTTCCCCCCACACATAAACATTATGTGCATGCAGGCAACTATTTATTTAACCTATACAATGCTGTCATTTACAATTCCTTATTAAATGACTGGGAATAATTGGAAATAAAATGACCTCACCGCTCTTTCCGCCACAAGCGTGGATTCTCCATCAAGCATTTGAAATGCAGGTAATTCACATGCCCTAATTAGACATGGATTTTGTTTCCTCTCCCCAGGACTTTAAGGCTCCCAGCTCATTTCTGTTGGTTTGCCAGCTCTCCGAGGGGATCTCTTTGTGAGGCTTTGCTGGGCGCCCATTGCCCAGAGTAGGAAACATTTGGCAGTAACACATGGCCTGGCTTAGCCGGGTCCTCTTTCGGAGACAAAGAAAGATTGAATGGGATGGCGGTAAATTAATACAGATTAAACAGTTAAGGTCTGAGGATATCAGCAGAGGGCGGGGGCGCAGAAGAGAGAGGAAGGGCAGCGGAGGGGAAGTGATGTCGTCAGGAGTTTGAGTCTGTGTGTGTGTGTGTGTGTCGTGTGCATGTGTTGTGTGCGTGTGTGTGTGCTTGGTTGGAGGCTCATTTATAATGTACAAAGACGATTAAGTTTGAGCGGCGGGCTGGGCGGATAGACAGCCAGTCAGCTGAGTGGCGAGGTGCAGATAAGAATGAATGCAAATATACAGCAAGAGTGACAGATTAACCTTGCACAAGGTTGAGCATTAGTGCCGCAAACCGGCAGAGTACTGAGGGAATCCACACACACGCACACAAACACACACAGGAACGCTCACATACACACATGCAGACACACACACACACACGCAGCACAACAAAGACTAAGCTTAGCCAAAGGAATAGGCAGGGTGCAACATATTTACATGCCCACGTTGACAACAACATTCCATTGTTTAAATGTAAATACGATTTAAAGGTGAGACACTTGTAAACTTGACTGTATCACAGCCTTACACAAGAAACACTGTCCCCTCGGGCATCCACAGTCTCGTTCGAACACAACGTTTGTTTACTGCGATGTGTCACTCTTCTTACTTGAACACAAATACTGTACCAAGCAAATGTGGCATCCTTTAGACATGAGTTTGACCTTTCTATATTTTCCGATTAGACTCTAATGAGCGATGTTCTTCTGAGACCCAAAATGAGTCGGCCTAAATGTTGAGGAGCTTTGAGTCCACTTCCCTCTCTATTTCTTTCTTTCCCTACCTCTCTCTCTCCCTCTCTCTTCTCTCTCTTCCTGTCTCTCCGTTCTCTCACACACTCTCCTCGCCCTTTCTCCCGCTTCCCTAGCTCTCCCCTCGCTCGCCGTCCCTCTCTCTCGCTCTCCCTAGCACTTGGCTGCCTGTTTGACGTCATTTACAAGGATACAGCATCCAGGCGGCAGGTAATAATAGTCCTGGAGCTGAAAACACAGAGTGCAGCTCGTCCTCCTCAACAGATGGAGCGAGGAGGCTTTGAATGCCGAGGACAGAAATGGACCATCTTCAGCTCCCCGAGTGTTCTATCAGAGGACCCTGTTTTCGCTCACATTCGGACGTCTCAACATCGTGTGCCTCTCCTCGTTTCAGTTGCACTTTTTCATGTCCTCTTACCGCCCCCCCCCCCCCCCCCACTTTGAGGCTTTGTCTTCCGCTGCCATTTGAAGCAAATCTTCCTCAGACCCATCCTTCCCCGTCCCTCCCTCCGTCTTCCATCCATTCCCTCTCTCCCTCAGGCTCTACGACTAAGAGAGCCTGAGAGCCTTTGCAGCTTATCAACCCCCCCGTCCCCCGCCGTCCGAACCCCCCCTCCCCCGTCCCCCTTTTCTTGGCTTGTCAGTCAATTCCTCCTGCATTACCTCCACTAAATCTGGAGGAAGAGCCGACAGCAGTTGAGAATCCGTGAATAGACCGAGGAGGCTTCGCTGCCAAAAGAGAGGCCTGGTACCAACAAGTGGCTTATTACCTTGAGAGTGGTGTCAAGGAAAGGAACAGAGATGTTTGTAGAGAGGACACTGAGACCAACACTCGCCATGTGGGAGAAGAAATGTCAGATGTAGCACATGGCTCGGCATATGGGATAGAGCGAGTGGGGGTGTAAGGAGTGGGGTATTATAAGAGTGTGGTTTTGGAAGTGATGTTTTTTTATGTGAGATTGCCATGGGGACGATTGGATGAGGACTGAGTCATGAGTTGTTGGTTAGTTGTGCTAAATTCGATGTTGCTGGTCTTACTTTTGCCTTGTAATTATATAAAAAAACCTTCACTAAGAGACCTTGAAAAAAAAAAAACTGTTAAAAGCCTATGTACATTCCTGAAAGCAATTAAAGGAACATTTCTCCGAAACATTTTTCCCAATTTGGGTCTACGAGACGTGACTCTAATAAATTATAATTACCAAAACACCGTTTTCCGCCTCCCCTCACATCTAAGAATGAAAACACAGTTACGACAGAGAAGGGAAAGTTGATATTACTGATTTAAAAAGAAGGGAAAAAATGGCATCCGGGGAAGAGACACAAGGACAGTATGGAGCCTATGACACAGACAGAGATGGATTCACCCAGATTTTTCTCCGACCGTGAAAACCCAGCATGCCTTCGAATGCAGCTACGCGGGTACACTGTCGCCAGATCATCGTAGATAAACGGATCTGAAGCGATTAAGATAAGAAGCTTCTGGAAATGGGATGCTAATGAGTAAACAGAAATTGAACACTTCTTGGAGCACGGTAAACTACGGTGGCCCTGAATTGCAATTCACACCCACTAACATGAGTGCATCCCCCAAATGAAAACACTCCCCCCAAATACGAGTCAACTCCCCCCAATTAGGATGACGTGCTCACCTCCCCCCAATACAAAGACACGCTCCCCAAAATGGGAAACAAAATTACATTAACTCAGAAACACATTACATTAATTCAAAACGGAAAGGGTAGGTACAACACTTCGTCGCTGAATGGATGCAGTAACTAACAAGAAATTGATCGACAGAAGTACAAAATGCAATAGCCTGACAGAGTTACGTGCACCAGGACATTTGTTTGGCTATCGAAGCATGTAGCAAATAGTCGGCTACTTATGCAAAAGTATATATTGAGTGTTAAACGTAAAAATCGATAGCCAAACAATTATCCTATTCCACGAAACTATGTCATTGTGGCATTTCGTTCTTCTATTGTGGACTGTTGTTTTTTTCTTCTGAAAAGTCCTGCTTCCTTCAACTGTGTTTTTAGCGTGCGCATAGGCTACTTATTTTAATGTTGTGAAACGTTAACAGCATATCTAAGATTATTTCATAGTAAACAGATACCACATGGGAGCATGTGGTATAACATACATATTCCTTTTCCAGTTGTCATGGGGATATATTTTGTGTATTTTGGCATGTGCTGTAGGGGAGACCGGGGCTGGTTGTCACACTTTTTACTCTCACCTGTATTTGTCAGCACCATTAAATTATAGAAGGAAAATTTCATCCAAAGCTTAAGGTCTTGGGTTTGAATTCATATCACTTTTATCAACATAACACGTTTTAACATGAAGTTAGTTATAAGCCACACAACACACTGTGAGAAAGTCGGGGTTGGTTGTCACAGGGGTTGGGCTTGGTTGTCACTGTCAATGCCAATGCGACTTGCAACAAGAAATAATGTGTTTTCTTATCCTAGATATACCAAACAATTACAAATGTTCTTAAAACAAGCTGTAATGTGCAACAAATACAGTTTCTGCCATATGTGTTTACATCCCCTTGTGTTTACATTAGATGTTTATTTATCCACAGAAAGATGCAGGCATAGAAATATTTAGGCTTTTAATAAAGCCAAACATAAAATTAAAAACATTATCCATCAGTAAAAAAAAAGGATTCATGAACAATAAATGTAAAAAAAATGTTGTAAAAAATATTGCTGTATATTTAAACTGTTATAACCAACCCCCATAACAGTGTGACAACCAACCCCATCTGAACTCTTGAGCTAAATGTTTAGCTAGCTACCACATGGCTTGACTAAGCATCTGATAAATGATAAGCTGATAAGTCTAGCTATGGGTTAGGGTTAGGGTGGCCCTTCTATTCTTAAAAAAAAGTTACACAATTGAGATAAGTTAAACGTACAAAGTTACAAAAGAAATGTTATGCAAAAGTAAATAGTTCCTATTACCCACCTCAATATTAATGTGTGTGTGATGGGGGGTTCCAATGCCAAGAGGACTTCTATTATTTAAACACTCCCTTTCCACCCCCTGGTGGTGCCACTTATCAATGGTAAACCAACTGTAGAGCCTTACTTAAAGGAGGATGTCACTGTTCTGCGGAAACAGTGACAGCAAAGTCGAACGTGTCAAATTTCCTATGTGAAGACTATACAATGGAAACGACCGAAAGATACTTTTTAATATCTAACTTTGGTCCTTTCCATCAATGCTCAACAGAGAGGGTCCAGTAAGTGGCATTTAGATGTTCACTGAGTGCGCAGAACTTAATGGTCCCCAGGCAACACTGGCTGTGACACCGAGCATTCCTAACCACCCAGACCTTTGCAGGGGAAGTTCCAGTTTGAAGTTCTGTGTAGTCTTTGCCACCTCAGAGGACAATTTAATGAGCAGCACACCACTGCAAAACACTTTGTTTTAGCAAAAATAAGACCTGGGTCTTTCAATGTGACTTTGTTCGCTTTGATAATAAGGTCATTTCTTTGGTTCTTTACTAATCTGTAAAATTCCCATCGCTAATACATCAGTGCATGTATTTCAGGCCACTGCCTAATGCAAATGGCACTCATGTGCTTTAGCTAGGATTTCAGGCCACAGCAAACTCTGTTTTAACTTCAGCTAACGCAGTCTGCAAGACGCTACTGCTTCATCAAGGGACCATAATGTGAAATCTTCTGAGAAATGGCTTACGTTTGGGGGTGACTTTGTTTGGTAAGAAGGAGGTCATTTTTTTGCACTTACATTGTTCTTAAAGTTCCCTAAACCCGTAGTTCTTTAGGACCAGTATTCCGACACGGCACATCTCACCACTGGAGTCCGTCTGCCATTAGTAACATAATGAATTCCTCTCTTTTTTTACCTATACTCCAGGAGGTACTTTGCATTTGGACGCCACACACTAACAACTGTGAGTGTGTGTGAGTGTGTGTGCATTTTGTGTGTACGTACGTGCACTATGTCAGTGTGTGTAACGAGGGAAGGTTTAAGCGTAGGTGTGTATAATTGTGTGAGTCAAAGAACATTGAGTGCCAGAGAGAGAGAGAGAGAGAGAGAGGGGAGAATATTCCTCTCCACAACTGGCGTTTCCCTTGGTTGAGAGAGAGAAAGGTTAAGCCGGAGAGTGTATGCGTATTGAAATTCCGGACCACTTCACCTAGCACAGGAGTGGCTGTCTGAAGATTAATGAGCTATTTGGGGAGAGTTCAGCTATTTCACATGCGCCTGGTCCACATTAGTGATATAATTAATTTTACAACACTAGGGTGTTGTCACCCTGTTGTGGAGTGGCATGCGGCTATGATAAGCATTCTCTAATTAAACAGAGACAGGGTGGGGAGAAAAAAAAAAAGTCAGGCCACATTTTGACATTCAAAAGCTCGAGGAGGGATACGAGCTTTCGCAAAGAAGGCCGCCAACTCTGCGTTGTCCCCGCCCCACCCCCAACCCCCCCATCCATATCTTAAACCCCCGCAGCCCAAAAGCCTTTTGATCAGAGGCGTAGTTTGCAAAGTCCCGTGGCGAGACCCCAATGGTGGGATGTTTTGACAGGCAGATGCCCTGAATGAATGACCCCATGGCCACCCACTCATCTACCACTATGGCCTCCGCCCACCTCCAGCCCTCTCCCCCTCAGGTAACCCTTTCAGGTGAATCAACAGTGCAGCTTACAACTTTAGATATGACACTTAATAGA
This sequence comes from Osmerus mordax, assembly GCF_038355195.1. Classification (NCBI taxonomy): domain Eukaryota; kingdom Metazoa; phylum Chordata; class Actinopteri; order Osmeriformes; family Osmeridae; genus Osmerus; species Osmerus mordax. The sequence continues at coordinate 4,276,556 of NC_090072.1, read as the reverse complement.
ACCGAGTGGTTGGGAATACTAATTCCCCACATGCATAAAACATAGGACCTGAGAGGAGAGAGAGTGGTTGTTTTTCCAAACCTCTTTTTCCCCATGAGTCACAGGTAAAAAAAGACCATTGTTACGGATTCATGCATTCAAATTCATCCATTTTCTTACACTCTGATTTAAAGCCGATGCATTATTAATAGGATTGCTTCAGAGGCAATTCAAAACTGGTCTTTTTGAAGAGAAAATCAAAATATGACTTGTTCTGAGGTGCTAATGCATCGCTTGAGGGTGACAAGGCTGAACCCAGAAATATCTATATTCTTGTAAACAACAACAGAAGGTAAGATTACAACCACCCAGCATCCGCCAAATCCTCTCTGGATGACCTTAGAAAGCTACCTTGGCACACAAGACATATGCATAAACGTGGGCGGTTGGACTTGAATGCATACGCTTCAAAAAGAGAATCTATGGTCTCTATGTCCACTACACACACACACACACATATGCACACAAACACACACATACAAGTAGAATAGGTACTTGACACTCTCCAACTAGGGAATTCTCCATGGGATCTCTCAAACTGTTAGCCGGACATAATGGCTGACTTCAATCTCTCTCTGACCTTTAAGTCTTTTACACGTGGCCATTTTCTCCAGTGATTCTCTCCCACGCTCTCCCTGTTTCTTTCTCTATCTCTCTCTGTTTCCCTCTCTCTTTCAGACACACACACACACAAGCACACACACTCAGACTTTGGCATGTAAGCATTGAGGATGTCGTGTGCGTTTTCTAATCTAAGGCTTTCAATCAGAGAACAGTGAATTTGAGAAAAACACAGGGATGAATGTAAAATAAAAAGAGAACAAAACGAAGTTGCCCATTCCGGTCTCAATCACGTTCTATTCAACACAGTAACCGTGTGGAAACCGATTGGGCTTATCGTCAGGCTTTACGGTACACAGCACATTTTAGGCCACAACAGGGTGGCCGATCAGTGCCCCCCCCCAAAAGGTGGCCAGGCTTTACCACAGGGTGAGAGCCTTGGTCTCGAACCTTTTCCTGTCTCCAAGCCGAGCCTGCCGTACCCCGCTCCATAGGTTGACAGCCCAGGGGAGCAAGCCAGAAGTAATGGGAGAAAACAAACGGCAGCGGTTGTGCCAACGCCTAGGGGGCTCCGCCTGGGCGACAGATGGATATTGTCTCCGGACTGATTAATGTGCGCGCAAGGCAGGGAGGCCAGGGGTCCGTGATTGGGGCCTGGGTTGTATATTTAGACTAAAACAGCACCCCACCCATGCCACCCTGCACGCCACACACACACACGCACATAAGGCATCAAAGGAAGTTTGACAGGTCAAATCGTCGTACTCGTGAGCGGAAGGTTTTGTTTTATCCGAATGGAACCATGCGTCACATGAACGTGCCCGCGTGGGTGTGTCTACGTGTCGGGTAGGACCGTTTCCCTCCTGTCAATCAGAGCTGCCTTCTCAAGGTCGGTGTGGACGAGACCAACGTGGCTTGTGTTACCTCAGCACGGCACGTAGCACTTTGCCTACGCCCCTGCAAACCACCAACGCACGGGCAGGTCTTGTTCCAAGTGCTTAGAGAACATGACAGGCGGCTTGTTTGTCTCGTTCCTTGACAGTCTGGTATTTGTGGGTACACAGCGGTCTGGGGATTATTTCTATTAGAGCCATCATATATATAAAACACCCCCCCAAAAAATCAATATGCGTCTTCTCTCCAGGGTTGGACAAGCGCCTCCACTCCATCATGCCTTGGTGACCAGGAGATGCAGGCAGCCAGAGAGGAAGCCCGGCCTAATAGCCATCAAAGCCCACAGACGGGAGTTTCATCTGACAAACACTCGCACGCTCGCTCGCACGACATCACACACTTGCACGCTCGCACACTCACAGAGCTTGCATGTGGTACCGTAAACCACGGCTGGGAATCTTCCTCCGATCCGGAGAGGTCCCCACGACAGATATGCTCTCAGTGGGAAAACGAGTGCCATTTTTATTACAAAGCCAACATAATACTCCTCCGACACACAATTCCCCCCTCTGCTCGTCCTCATTCTCTGGTCTCACTAGCATTTTTTTTCCCGTTTTTTCAAACTCCGTAAAGATTGCTTCTCCCTTTGAGGATAACGGTGGGTGAAGATGAAAAATAGCGTTTTCAGCGCTCTGACATCTAATCTGTTTGGCGAGCTTTAATTTCCCCGGACGACGGGCAACGCCATTGGTGGGCCACCAGCTAACCACGGGAAGACACAGGGCTTCTGTTTGGGGTGGGGCCGGGGCGGCGGAAGGGGGGGGGAAGCGGGGAAGCGGAGAGGGGGGGGGGGGAAGCGGAGGGGGGGGGGGGGCTATCCACGTGGAAAACTTTGCCATCCCTTCATCTCCCAGCTGAAAACTCTCCCCTTTGCACCAGGACAAGGCCATGTCCCCCCTGACAGCTCTAGCGTGGTCTTAATATTGACATCATGTGCAATTAGAAGGAGCCACGCCACAGCTTCTCATTGATATAATTTGCTGGCACGCTTAAAAGATCGGGAGTTTGTGTTAAATTGAATTTGTGCCCCTGACACTGTGACTCGGCATCCCAATCTCTCTCCCCTGTCTTTACCCATTACGCTATATCATTCAATTTGTTGCAACCTGAAACCGAGTTGTCATAACACAGCCACAGAGTGCCACGCCCATCACTCACCTCCCGCGACAAGCACCCACTGCATCTCACGGCTGGGATGGACGGAAGACAAGTGACTGAAGAAAGAGAGCGAGAGAAAGGGAGGGAGTGGTGAAGGGACGGAGGGAGGGAGATATGATGAGCTTGTCGGCAGGGGTGGGAAGGGAAGGAGGGATGGAGGGAGGGAGGGGGGGGGGGAGGGAGGACGAGTGTTACAACGTGGCAGGGCAGGAAGATAGAGGCAGGGTTAGACAGAAGACAAGCCGTCCAATGGGGGACGAGGGAGGAGGAGATAGAGCTAGAAGGGAGTTTGGGAGGTAGTTCAGTGTGTCGGGTCTTCATTTTCAGCCGCTTGACATGTGTCACAGTGGCGCCCCTGTGAGGTTATGTAATGCCCAGGACCCACCAGAGTCCACTGTCGGGCGTCCAGATATTTGCCTGATAAATATAGCCAGGCTTGAGCGATGGGAAAGGGCAGTGTGACAATGTCTTGTCAGCTCAACATGCCAGGGGTAATGGAAGGGGTAGTTTTGAATACATCATGCAAAAAGGACACACATATGTATGCATCACATACATAAAGGTATTTCTTTTTGATATCACTGATTTGCCATTTCTTATACTGGCACAGTACAATTATGAAGGAAGAAAATAACCCAAATATATCAAATGATTTCATTTATACTGCTCCGGTCATTGTTTTGCAGGACAGTGATTTGTAAAGGTTACAGCCAGATATCCATCAGGATGTAAAATATTATGTTTTCTATGCATTATTTAAGGTCCATGATCAAACCTAGTGTTGTAGCTTTAAAAATGTGTCCTTTCTCGATTGAACTATGGATGGATTATTGGTCTTTGTATTACATAATGGAAACACCCCTATCCAATATATTTGTGATTCCTAAACTTGTAATATTTTGGAATTACTTGAGAATTATTATAAATTATTCTATTTTTTCTGTATTGTATATCATGTTAAAAATATATAAATTCTCATTTCACAGTAAAGGTACAATGATTGAAATAGTGAAATAATGAAAAAGTGAGCAAAGGGCTAGCATGGCTTCCATCGTTGACGCATTGACCGGCTAGCAAAGAAATGGAGAGAATGCATGTTTACAATGTGAGGCAAGGGAGAAGCCACACCTCCTCGATGATGATTGGCTGGTTTGAGAGTGTCCCACCTCGAATGTATCTCACCCAATAGAAGAGAGGAGCCTGTCTCAGGAACAGTCATTTGCTCTGGATCCCGATCCCGCATCCCACAGCCGCCTTCTCACACCCAGACATGTTCCGAGTGCGTGTGCATGTGCGTGCGTCCATCCAGTGAACTAATGACCTTAGCCATAGCTCCACAGCGCACAGTCACTTAGGTATTCACTCGGCAGTAGTCGTTTGGGGCGGTGGGTGTCGGGGGGGGGGGTTTGCAGATGGGGGCAGGGGGTTGGTATCCATGCAGTTACAAAGCCAGACCCAGAGCCAGGAGGTTTGACAAGGCGTCTCCCCCCTGTCCGTCTTTGACTGTCTGTCAGGGAGAGAGAGACTGATGGTGGGTCTCTGATGGGGTGGGAGGCATTAACCATGTCATGCATTTGCACAGCGCGGCCCTCCATCACCTCCGCGAGCACTTAGCCGGGGGAAGGAGGGGAGGGAGACCCGGCTCATCCCACCCCTGACGGGTGAGACCATTAGGGTGATGCACGACTGCCCATTCCTCATCTTCCTGGGCTGGGCTGATGGATCCACTCTACCCCCAGGCTCCGAAGGGGCCCCCATGGTTGGTGTGGAAGTGGTGGTCGAATGATGGAGGGAAGGGGGTGAGAAAGGTGTGGAGGGGGAGTGGGGTGTAGGAATGTGATGGAGGGTTATGAGGTAAAGCTATGTGTAAAGGGTGTTAGGGCACGTCCCTACTCAACAACAGGTCATGGGTTCAGAGCCAAGAGAACTAGAAGGAATGGTTTGACTTTATATACTGTAGATTGAAACATTTGGCAGATACTATAACTATATTTCTTCCATGTTAAGAGATAAATGTTCAATAGGAAAAACAAAATGAGGCACTTTTGCAAGATATATAGAGTCTGGATGTGTGATGAGTGTATACTAAGTGGACACCACAGAGAAGAAAGGATAGAGAGAGAGGATATTGTTGGCAGAAACCCCCTAGTCTGATTTCGTAATGATGAACTAGGAGTGGCAAACATTTTCAAATGAACAAAATGTAAATTATGTGACCAAATTAACTGAGAAATATCTCAAAAGGCTCCTGGGGTAGAGCACCATAGAGTACTAGTGCCTTTAATTTCAAGATATCCCCTTTTTCTGTTGAACTCAAGCCTCTATCTGTGGGAATTACACTATCAAAGCAATATTTGATCCCACTACTGCTATCAAAATTGCTGACGATCGGTTTCAATTTGAGTGTCTCCAACTAACTTTCTTCCACACCCGGAGCCTATGCCTCTCCGAAATGAATCTCTGCCATTTATCTCCGAGTGCATAGTCAGAGCCTTATCCCCCCTCTCAATAACATGGATGTGTTCAGTTAAACTAATGATCGTCGTTGATCACATAGGTACGGATAGAGGGGAACAGAGAGAGAGAGAGAGAAAGCGAGAGCGTGCACAAGAGAGAAGAGGGAGCAATGGGGAGAAATAGAGAAATAGATTACCTACAGAGCCAGTGAGCGTGTGGACAAATGCCCCTTTCAGCAATTTCCCCTTTACCCAACACAGCAGACACCATATTGTATATATGCTAGATATATCTACAAACCCACACATAAGCACACTCATACATACTTGCACTGTAAAAATATTATACACGTGTGCAAAACCAAGTGATGGTCTATATATCTTGGGTAACCACAAACTAATAATTACCTTTTACCAGGCCTTCCTCACAACACTGCGTCTTGTGATTGAAGTCCACCCACATTGACTTAATTGCAGTTATTCCCTGATGCCGCAAATGTGCAATTAAAATGCCGCCGTCATGCACAGACCTGCAGAATCATCAGTACGCATACAGTACCGTGCACATAAGCAAACACACATTCACGCACACACACACACACACACACACACACACACACACACACACACATGACAGTTTCCAGCATTGGGCTACGGCATAACTGTGTTCGAGTTGCTGAAACATCCCCTATCCTCCTAGAGGGTGTCGCCCAGTTCATCGAGAACTTCCTCGTTTGGACGCAATCAGTGATTGGTTCCAGCGGTGTAAAGTGGAGTGAAAGCGAACATAAAAGGCAGGCCCCTATCTTGTTTTGCACGCTCTTATTGGTATTGTTCACATTATTCTTATGGTAGGAAAGTCTTGTTGGGGGAATAAGCTCTCAACATTACTCATCATCAGCCCTAATGAAATGAGTGGGTGTGTATTGATCGTAGAGAAAGGCCAAGCTGAGTGTAAAAGCGAGACAGAGACCGACAAGAACCCAGCGTGCGTCTCTGCCCGATAAGTACAGCGTTTGTTTGTGTATGCGAGAGAGAAAGAGAGTCAGACAGAGCTGTAGTGCAGTAGACCTGTGAGTACAGAACTCTTAATAATGCAGTTTGTTGAGCAGGTTGGCCCTTATCCATTTGCTCAGGCAGGTTGGAAGAAGTGCTGATGATGCACTGTGCTGACCCACATACTCTACCGGCTCCCAGAAGACTCAACCAGCTGGGGCTCTCTCCCTGTGTCTTTCTCTCTCTCTCTCTCTCTCTCTCTCTCTCTCTCTCTCTCTCTCTCTCTCTCTCTCTCTCTCTCTCTCTCTCTCTCTCTCTGTCTCTCTCTCTCTTCCTCATTCTCTCTCTCTCTCTCTCTCTTTCTTTATCTCTCACTCTCATTTCCTCTTTGACTCCCTCTCTCACTCGCTCTCTTTCCCTCTTATTTTCTCTCTTCTTCCTCAGGGACCGTAAATACTTTGTTCCATCTATGGTCCCGTATTTGCTTGTTTTTGTCAGCTTAAGAAAACCATGTTATTTCCATTTATTTGGCTCAATCCTTTTCTACTTTTACCTTTTTCCTCTGAACGCTACGGTTCCACCGCCTTCTGTTCTTTCTCCTACACCCCGCCAACGCAGTAGCAGGCTGGGAATGGGAAATGGCAATGGGCTGGTGTTTTTATTAGCTCGAATGAGTGAACGACCACCCGCGTGGCACCTGGATATCAGCTGCCTGTAAGATGTTGGCAGATTGGACATGGAAAAGGTTGACAGGGGATCTAGGTACCAGTGTGAAAACACGAGTACCTTTGGATCAAGGCCCTGGAGGGAAACACAGCTACACGGACGCCCAGAGACATGCACGCACGCTGGCGCACTCCAAACAAACCGGATGACCCATTTCTGCGCCTTCCCACCAGAGACGGTGGGATCAAACACCACTGTACAACACCAATCGCGGCTGTTCTCTGAACGCTCCCAGCGCCCCCCGTAGGGATTACAGGGCGACCTCGTCATCCCCGCCACTCGACATCCACACCCCCATTGACACGCAGATTGCCGCCATACTTGCCGTGTCATAACGCATGAGGGTCGTGCCGCGGTAGGCCGTGTTTGTGCCTGATGGAAACCCCACAGGGACCCACCGGCGGCGGGCTGTTGCCGTCGATGGCGGCGGGCTGGTGACGAGCATCGCTTCCTCAGATCAAACGCTCGGCTCGGTTCATCTGCTCGCCAGGTGTCATTGCATAGGATCAAAGAAAAGAGTCCGATCGGTAACACAGAGGCTGGGCTAGAGCAGTGTGGCTCAGGGTGGCATTTGAGCAGGCGTCCATATGCACAATCTAATACGGTAACATTGCAAGGACTGTATTTGACGGATGACTCGTTTTGGGGATTTTTACATTTTAGTCTGGTTTCTCATCTTGCAGAGGCATCATTTTGCCTTGCCATCTTATGTCACTTTTTCATTTGAGTGTTTCTCTGAAACATCAGACTCTACACTGAAATAATGGGTTTATTGTACTTCACACTGGTATTTGCATATTTCACAGTTTGCACTGACAGTGTTAAACAATATTCTGTTTTATGAATGGGTGCCCACAGCATCCGTTTTCTATCAACCAAATATTTGTTGTTTTATTTTGTATTTGTTTTTGCAGGGGTTAGGTGTATACTTATGCATATATTGTTATTTTATGCATGATTAGTTTTATACTAATCATAGCTTATGTTTTGTTTAAGGGGAAAGATATTCAGGTAAACTGGGACCCACTCACAGTGTTTTTCCACTGAGCCTGTGTGTTTAGGTGTGATCTTGTTTGGCTACCCTAATGAGGACCAGAAGTACCCGCAAGCACAGATTTTGTTTTACTTTGAAAATGAAATCAAGCACCATTTCTGTTTCAGCGGGTTTAGGGTTAGTCCTGAATGTGTGTCCAGAATCCTCTCATTATTTCTCATTCGCTTTCTGAGGCAGATCAGAGCAGTTGAATCTGGCTAGTAAAATGGCAGATTTACTTTTGATAATGTCATCCAGATTTCCATTTGTTCACACTCATATATAATGGAAAGCCAGCTCATACATAATGACCATGACCCTCCGCCTCTGAGAAGCTATGTATCAATCAATATGGTTAGTTACTTCTAAGAGGTGACCAGCTCTAAGGAGGCGCATTGGTTATTAAGACAGGCTGACAAGCATCACGTGTGTCCACCACAGAAACTTGACTTGAGGTGCTAAGTGCAGTGCTAACAAATTCATTAAGAGATCCCCGGTTCACGCTTATTATTCCTATATCGACCTCGATCTGAAATTTGCATTCAGTTTTTTTTTCCTCCTCTTCCTTTCAGCGGCAATCAATGTGTGCTACACTGTTGAGTTTTAAAAGCCTCGATTGACAATGATAGATGGTGGTACCTGCACAAGCTTCAATAGAAATGGCGAGTGACGGTGACAACTGGGGGGCACAGTGAAGGACGAGAGACCAAAGATGAAGAGCAAACAAGATGAAGGACTGATGCAGAGTGCAGATAATGCAGACAACAGCAAGCCAATTTGAGGGAAACTGACCAATCAGGAAGAGGACAGAAAAGAGTCTGAATTGAGAAACATTAGAAGTTCCAGACAGACAGCCCTTCATCTCTTAACCACCCAGTCGAAAGTAGAGCAGCAAGATCAGAGCAGAGTGTGGTGAGAAAGAGGGGGGGGAGGGGGAGGAGGGGAGGTGCAGGTGAGGGGATCAGCGTGAGAAGTGCTGAAGCTGGAGTTTTGACTCCGGGAGAAAAAGGAAAGGGGGAAGGGTGTGTGTGTGTGTGTGTGTGGGGGGGGGGGGGGGGGGGGGGGGGGTAGCGAAATAGGCTAGAGAAACAAGGAAGGGAGATGGTCTTGGGAGAGAGAGAGAAAAAAAAAACAAGCATGAACGCTAATCTTCTAAAACAGGGAAAGGCATGAGTCAGCCTTTATTACAGGAGTGGAAACCTAAACCAGAAACAAAGTGCTTGCTTTCTTCCCTCCTCCACCCTCCAAATCCACCAAGCTAGAGCTCTGAGGTATTAGGCAAAAGCTCCAAACAACAAACATGTCTAGAGGTAGGGTTTATTATGGACAGAAAACTGCTTTAATCTCACTTACTGCTCCAGAGAGATTGAACCCACCTTCTAAAACCAAGGCCAGACATCGAGAGTGCAAACACACTGCACGTCTGTAACCATTAAGGTTAAGTTAGAAAGCCATTAACAGGACCTTAGCATAATTACTTAGCCTGCTGTAGCTAACTCAGGCAGCCTTAGCTAAACACAACTGAGCGCTTTGGACGACTGGGAGTCCCAGCGGTTTCCGAACCCTGCTCTCCCAGTATTCATCCTGACGCGACACTCCGCGTTGTTTTCCCTTCCAACCCGATGCTTTCACCTGCTTCCTGTTTTCTTTTTTTTATTTAGAACACAACCCGTAGACTCCTCATGCATATGTGAGTTTGCCACGGAAAAAGGGCGGCTCATTAATATGCCCCAGCGTTCCGAACCGACTCATGAATTAGTGAACGGTCCTCCCCGTGCCGCCGTACCGCACCTCTCTCCGTCTCTTCCGCGTGGAGCCCGGGCGGAGAACGGGCCGCGTTAGCTCTGCTGTCGTACCCGGGAACATTCAGTGAGGTCTTTTTTCCCTTAAGAGGGCATTCCGTCCCTGCAACACCTGCAACTCAGCTCCCCCGAGGGCTCCGTGGCGACACACACAGCATATTCTCTCCTGAAGGTAAAGCACAGCCGGGAACTCATCAAACAAATAGAAACTTTTTTTTCAAGAGTTCTACTTGGTTGTGTACATGATTGGGTTTTTCCTAACGGGCACACCCCTTGGCATTTCTGTTTACCAGTGCAGTGCCCTTGTGAGTGCTCCATGGCACAATCGCTTAGTGCAGTTCAGCCAATCATCAGCTAAATCAGTAAAAAATTGTATGACGCAGGTGTATATTAAAATATCTTAAATATACATTGCCAGTCATCCATACAACTTACTACTTACGTATGTAGCAACAACAACATATCGATCACCGTACCTAGTTGATTACGTATGTAAGGTGAACAGAAATAGCAATGCTACAGTACAAACTCGATCCCTCAACGTCAGTCTTACAATGAAGTCTCCCATCACAATTGCGCACGTTCTCCTCCCGCGAACAGTTTGAGTTTGTCTGAATCGTGTTTTCCCAAGCAGCGACGCATGTTGCGGATGGTAGACCTCTGTTTCTGTCCCCCCAGACTGATTTCCCCCCCTTCCGTCTCCATAAAGGCTCTCCGTCGCGTAGTCTGGAGAGCGGGTCAGAGGTCGATGCCAGCCAACAATCCAATTTCACAGAGCCTGCCTCTGACAGACATTGTGCGATCTTGAGGGGGGACCCCTCCCACCCCTCCTCTGCATATCCTCAAGAACACTCTGAACTTCATCAAACCTTAATTAGCCCTCTGCTTAGGTGATAATTGGCAGACTAGGCAGGTCTAGATTCCCTCTTCTGCAAGTGCCTTCTCAGGCCATACTGAGATCTAATCCCGTAGGGAATAGTGTGGCGGCATGGTGGATATCTGGGAGGAATGACCTGATAAGACCCCATCAGTGTGTGTTTGTTAGCAAGTGTGTGTGTGTGTGCTTGTACGGCATATGTGTGACAGAGTGAGTGCAGGCATCAGAGAGTGCACGTGTTTATGTGTATACAGTACATGCATCTACATTTCAAAGTGTGTGTGTGTGTGCACATGCATGCATAAACAATCCTGAATGCGCATATTCCAGGAGTAGTAAAGTTTGTTGTCGACAACCTCCAGTCTCCACTTGCTTCAACCTTCAGACCTCCGCCCTCGCCCCCCTCCCTCCCTCCCTGCCCCACCCCCACCCCACGTCTGCACTGCAGCATCCAGGTGCTCGGCAAAAAATTCAACAATATGGTATTTGCCTTGGACGCCGTGTGGTATGAGGTCATCAAAGAGATATTTTCAGAAAAGTCCAACGTAGACATACAGTACAGGCTGTGCGTACATTTAGGGATCATTTACAGAGGACACCACTTGACTCTCTCAGCATTAAAGCAAAGTGAAACACTAAGTGACTTTATAAAGTGATTACGATAAAGAGCTTACATGGACAGTTTGGGGGAAGTTTGTGATGATGGATTCTGACATTGTTCCTTTTGATTCATTCCACAGAGAGGGGGGGGGGGGTACAGTAGGTAGCAGAAGGAGTGTCTATCAAAGAGTTCTTTGCCCCTTTGTGAACGCAACAAGGGAGGACACGAGCCGTGGAGAGAAGTACAGGGAAATATAGAGGGAGAGGAAAAAGGAGGTGAAAGAGAGGTGTCCCTGCGGGGAGACTTGTCAGGCTCTTCATAGACGGTTCCACCGTCTGTCACTGTCATGAGGTCTCTCTTCCCCTCAGAAGCCATGTCAGCTTTCTGAAGATAGTACAAAGCAGAAAAATAACATTTTGACGGGAGATCTCCAACCTACCTTACACTTGAAGGGGTTCACATTTAATCAAACAAACCCCCACGCCTCAATATCAGATCGGAGCGTCTTCAAGACCAGATTGAAACCCCGTGAACGCAAAAGAAGAACGAGGTGGAAATGTTGTGCCATTTTGACCGGGTTGACATAAATATGATAAATGGATATCTTTGGAAGACTGATGGAGTAATAAAAAACTATTATGGCCCCGATCTTTTGACCTCATAGAGAAAATCCATGCCAACCCAATCACATCGTGGGTGTCTAACCCGGCAATCAAATACCCAGTGAAATGAAATCAATGTGAGGGTCTCCTCTTGTGTCAGTCATCCCAGACTGACACACTGTACCAGTGGGCTTTGACGTGCAACTAGAAACTGATCACATTTGGCTCTATAGCTTTTCCCAGTACGTGAGAAATGTTTGCGACCCAGGAAACGCTCTCTACTGAAAACACATCAGACGGTTGTGTTTACACGTGTGGGCAGGGTGGTAGGGAAATGGCCTCCGAGGAAAAGGAAACTAACCAACCCAACAAAACAATTGAATTTCGGCCATTTTGCTTCACTTTGTTCTGTGTTAAGTTTCCCAGCTGTATGGGGCAGCTCTGTGGGAATGGTCGGTAATAACTTGCATGTGTCGGTTACACGTTAAGACTTGTAAACCATTTCGCAGCCTGCTGTGTGCATATACAGTGAAACAAATCCGAAAGTAAACATCTATTTAAAGAGACAATGATGTAAAAACACGCCAAGCCCCCACACGGCTCATGTAAATGCTAGCAACGCGTGGCCTCTTTCATATCTAGCACTATCCATCGGATATCTCTTCAACAATGATTGGAAGTGCCGTCTTTCTGCGCCGCTCCTCAGTGGCAGGAGTGCTCGTTCAATGGCAGCGTTCGGGTCCTAACATATCGACTAAGAGATGGAGCACACACTCAAGCCGGGTGCCGCTATTGGAGGCTGCGTATGGTTTTGCCTCGTCGGTGCCACTGTCACTGCCAGCACTGGGCTCAGCTGCAAACGGCTCACATTGTGCAGCTCACAGCAGCAAAGCACACTCCATTTCTCCCCATTGATTTGGATGTTCAGGGTCTCGATCCCAATAGGCTCTCTGTCTGGATGTCCGTGGGACCATTAGATGTGTGTGTGTGTGTGTGTGTGTAAAAGATCATTTCTGTGCTTGTCTGGGTGGGTTTTGATGTTGGATTGTGTGCCATACAGGTTATTTCTCTGTCCTAGGTCCCATAGGCAAAACCTTACCCCCCCCCCAGCCCCAGCACTCGGTGCGGGACTGCGGTTTGAAGTTCCCCTGCACGACACACAACAAAGTCAGCTCCCAAGGACATAGCATTAGCATTCAAGGATATAGGGTTGGCGTAACCCAGGCAGGCATCTTCCCTCTTCTCTCTTCCCCTCTCTCTACATCCCTCTCTCCCTGCTGGGATGAGACAAGTCGAGTTTGGGGGGAGGAGGATGGGGTGGGGGGGTGCAGTCTTTGAAGTGCAAGCTTCACCGACTCATCAATAGCCGGTATTGACCCTTTTCTACTTTTATTTAATAAGGTTTCTGCTCCTAGTGCTTCTATTGGTTCGCTCTTGTTGGTATGCCGGCAAAGTGCTGCATTCCGTCATACTGCTGATGCCGGGTATTTCTGCATTGATTACACTGCTGGGATTAGCTCAAATGCAAATGTGTGTGTGTGAGACGAGGAGGAGGAGGAGGTGGGGCTGTAAAGTACTCTGAAAGGTATACACACGCAGACGCCACACGCACACGAGCGCACACGCACGCACACAACCGCTTGTGCACGAATCAAGCCTATAACCACCATCTCTACGGATCCCTCCTTCCAATCCATGCATATCTCTCCTGCTCTAATCCTTGCTTCAGTCAGTCAATGCAGACTGTGGGGAATTCTGGCATCTGTGAGAATCGGACTTCCTTGAAAACCCTGGGAGGCGATCAAGGAGAGAGAGAGAGAGAGAGAGAGAGAGAGAGAGAGAGAGAGAGAGAGAGAGAGAGAGAGAGAGAGAGAGAGAGAGAGAGAGAGAGAGAGAGAGAGAGAGAGAGAAAATAGAAGCAGGCATCAGGAGATTAACATTTACGAAGGCAAAATCTCCTCGGATAATTACAGTATGTCAGCGATGCTCGAGTTTTCAAGACTGAGACAGATATTGTGTTATTCTGTTGTTGTGAATGATAGCATTCATGCCTAGCCTGTTAGTCTATCATGTTTAGCTCAACCTTTTTTTATTGTTATTTGATCACACACACACTCTCCCGTGTACGGACCATGCACATGCACGGTGTGTTCACAGATGTGTGCTTGCTACAGAGGTCAGCTCAGCAAAGGCATGGATTTAATTATCCACCCATTGATTCGATTAGTTCCAGTAACATCCATTCCAGCAGTGAACAGGTGGGGTCTCTTTTGTGCGAGGTGTCCAATTTTGCATGATGGGAAGGTTTGCTGACATCATTTTTCACCTGGATAGCATACCCGACACCAATGTGCGCTATAGAAATCTCATAAAAAGGACTATAAAAGGAACCAATCATGCAGAAAGCAGCTCTTGACTGAGATTCACTCCGATTTGATAGTGCTGATACGATACATTTTCATATACATTACACACATTGTGTTTAATCAACATTACAATGGTCCACAGGTCTATGGGACAGAGAGTTTACAAAGGCATGGAACACCGCAACCCAGACTAATTTTACCTGGTTAAAAAACAAATGTTACCTACTATATACTGGCATTACAATTCAACTCAAATGTTATTAATTGAGGGTTGGTTAAAGATGCTGATCTGTGCTTTGTGACATTGTTTGCAAATACATTTTGATTTCAATCTTTTTTCTTTGATCATTAAATTCTGACTGTTTGCTAGTGAAATTAGGTTACTTTTGTCATCAACTGATTTATCAAATGCAGAGATTGTGTGGCATATATTGTTTTATTCCAAACTGTGTTTCTATCTAAAAGTAGAGCTAAGCATTACACTTTACAACAAATGCGATTGCTTTGACTGAGGTGTCTTAAATCCATTGGACGCACATTCCCTACACATGCTTAGAACCGACTCTACTAACCACTTAATCTCCGTCGTACCTCCACCCAAAATGTCAATCGATAATCCCACAATCTGGCTTTGTTTTTCCCAGGAATGATAAACAGTTTACTGACCCTGTCAGCAAAACAATGACTGCAACACAAGCAACACAAGCAAACTTGCCACCATTCACACGTACACAGTCTGCCTTACAAACCCCAGACCCACCCATCTGAGCACATCCCCATTTCCCACCCGTCCCCAGTACAATACGCCAACCTCTCGTTCTCGCTCCTTCTCTTTCTCCCTTTCCTGCTCTCTGTCACGCACACACAGACACAAGCAACCCTCCTTTAGTGATGGAGTGTTTTTTTCCAAACCCACTTAAACTTGCAGGGGGTAATCAGGTTCCCTACTGACACCCTCTTTACAACACATGCTACAGCTCCAAAGCATGCACGACAGCAGTCCAACCACCAGCGCATCCTTCCACTGTTCAACCATACCATCTCAACCAACTAGTACAAGTGCTTTGTCGAACTGGGATCCAGTACAGCTTGAATCCAGGCTCCCCTAAGGTGTCATTTTGAAGTGGAGAAGCCATATGGATGTGGATGTCTAATGGGAATGAGTGGCAGAAACTACAGTTACCCTCAAGGTACAGAGGAGGGCACCGTTAAGCCTTACCCTCTCTGGGGACAGGGCATGATGGGAATTGTAGTTCATTGCCACTCACTTTGAAAGACTTCCTCTCACAGATCATTCACACCTGCTTGGCTCCATGACAGGGCCACATGTCACATGGGAGACGGAGAAATAAAGAGAGGGGTGAAGGGAGACGGAGAAAGACAAGTGGAGAGAGGAGCGTTGAAGTGTTTTTTCATTTTAATCACAAAAATGTGAAATGTGTGAACATCTGCCAGCTTTGGCAAAGTGTCTGTAGGTAGCAAAACACAGTGCAATTACCTGCTATAGCTCTTCCAGCAATAGAAACATAAATCATAATTTGTTTGTCTGAAGATGTGCATTTATTTGTTTTCAGGCCTGTTGTTTAGCTTAATTTAAATCCATGCATTTTTGTGTTCTGACATGTTTTTTTTCTTTCTCCATTAACTCACTACTCTTGTCAACAGCAAACGCACATGAGAACATACTAACTACTATCCGGTGACTAGTTCTATTGATTAGTGAGAGTTCTGTTGATAAGTGCATAACATAAGTACCCAGGAAATCCCATTTCTTCCACAGAGGGGAGAATGAACCAAGCCAACACACCAAATTATGATATGATTTTGTGCTAAATTTTCTTTAAGAGGTGTCAGTACTGTAACCACTGGTAGTATGTAGGATTACACAATGTGATGATCTCACGTGGAACAATAATATTACAAAGACTTCTTTGTAGCTTCTCATGTGTAGCTGTAAGTATAAGTGTATGGGCATGTGTGTGTTTGTGTGTCATATTTGTATTTTCCGAGCAAGCTGATAACCAGAGCTGAATTGGAGGTCACCTTGCCTCTTGATTAAAGGTTTGTGCACTTAAACTGCTTAAAAGACCACTGCTTCTTTTCATCAAAGAGGAAAAAAGAACACAGAGCCCCGAAAAAAAGCAGTTTTTATCAGTCACAGCCAGAAACCCAATATTTCTCCATTTTTCCTCAGATCACAAGGTCCTGTAGGTGAAATTCCTTCAAAGATAAAAGATTTGGATCGTATTTCGGAAATCCCTGCCAGGAGAAGTAAACTTATAAAAAGAAACAAAGCTGTCAAGCCTTGGAAAAATTCAGTTTTGTATTCCTCCACCTTGAATAATTTGAGTTTGGCTTGTATTCCAAAGTTTCCTAAGTTTCTATCAACCACAGGATTATGTTTCCTAACAGATCAGGCAAGGAACTAGCTTTAACACATACCCCACAAGAGTAAGAGATAAAAACCTATGATGAATTTGTTCAGTGTATTACTATGCGCTTGCCTGTCCCAGAGGCCTCACACACACCAAATAACCACAAATGAGAGTAAAATGGCAAATAAACCACATCATAAAATCCTAAAATGAATAGTAGTTTTTGTTTGTGGTATATTTGTGAAACAGTCAATGTTCTGCCTAACGTCCACAGGCTCTCCCAATCAGATTTGTGTGCCCCAGTCCAATCTGTCCCCTATTGTTCTAATAGCAGGCATTTTGGAGGGACATTGTGGCCCCAGGTGTCATTTAAGGACCCCAAATGACAATGTCGCTCTGCCAATGTCCTCATCTCACACAGCGCGATGACAGTGATTAAACACAACCAACACAGAGCCACAGCAATTATCAATTTCTATGAATGGATGCCAGGGAAATGACCTTCACAGAGCAAAAATACTTATCAAATCTCCCACACAAATAGAAAGAAGACTCATTTTCAACTGTTGGTAGTTTCACAGTAGGTAATTCATTCAGTAGGAAATACATTTTAAGAGTCATTGATGTTAATGGATTTTTGCTTGGCCCCTGTTAAGACTGGGTCATAGGTCATCTTGGTGACATAATTTAGTTTCCTTACTATACACAAAGAACATCATACCCTAAAAGACAAGATAGAGCTACAGCCTTTGGCTATATTGGAACTTGTTTACCTCATACCTTAGAAGGAAGAACACCTATGTAGGCTAAGCTATATTTGTAACTTGTTTACTTTACGCTACATGAGCCACCCTGTACCGTACAGGATATGTCATTATACCGAGCTGCATTCGCTGTGCAGTGATGATCCAGGCCTGTTACTGTTGAATATCTTCATCACCCCTCAAGTGCTGCTTCTTGAGTTCTTCCTTTGCTCCCAATTCATCTTCAATACGAGAATTCCTCATGACAGTCTTAGATTACCATGACCTGACCGGTCTGAAATGAGCTACATTATACTGAAGCTTTGCGAAGCTTTATTTCTTCTTCTGCTGTGTCTACTTCTTTCACATTCTTCTATACCCATCATTGTCCCGTCCCCCGTCCCCCCCTTAAATTAGGGGAAAGTGAATGGTTTTACATTTACATTTAGTCATTTAGCAGACGCTCTAATCCAGAGCGATACTGGGACATTCCTCGAGGCAAGTAGGGTGAAGTGCCTTGCCCAAGGACACAACGTCACTTGGCACGGCCGGATTCGAACTGGCAACCTTCAGATTACTAGCCCGATTCCCTAACCCCTCAGCCACCTGACTCCCTGGTGGTTTTACAACCATCCGTAAACAATTAGCTGTACACAAACATAAGACAGTATAATGATGAGTAAATAGTTCCTGAGTGCACCTCTCTATGATGTAGTTGTAGCGAACTGCCCAAACAGTCTCCCTTGTCACCATGAGTCCACATCTGATACGATCTGACTGCATTCTTGACTTTACGGGGTGCATTTGATTCAAGTGTGAGAATTATCAGCATTCAAGCGAGCAGTGAGAACAAGGCAGAACGGTCCCTCCTACAGTGAAGCAACCCCATACTGAGATGTCGCCAGGGGGGCCCTCAGCAAACAAACCCGACTGACAAACAAAACTGTGAATTGTATCAGTTGTCTCGCAAAACGACTGACAAGGACACACCAGGGGAGGAGACGAGCCCAATGAAGCGCTCCCAGTATCCTAACAACTCTCAATTTAGCGAAATATGAAGACAAAAAAAAAACAGTTGTTTTGTGTCCATTGACATAGACTTGACAATTGTAGATTAATTGTTTTGTCTGATTCGTTTCAAAGTCGTTTTCATCAAAAACTAAGACGTTCTAAACCATGAAGTCATTTCAGGTCCCACATTTTTTGGTAATTACCAGGAAAAGGTTAAATTCATTTTCTAGTTTGGTTAACACAAGAAAGATGTCGCTGTGTTTCAGAATCAATACTGTAATTTGACTGCTTTTGTGATTGCATTTCCTCTCTAATCGCTTCTGTCTAGACCCTTTCTGGCTTCATGCATGCATGTGCATGCGTGTGCATGCGTGTATACATGCGCGTGCATGCGTGTGTGTCTGAAGCAGGTGCAATCACGGGCCATGTGTCTCCCACTCTGACACACACAAACACCCATTATCGCCCTTAATTTGCTCTAATCATCCCAGCCTGCTTGTTTTGTTCATTTCATCCAATAATGCTGAAATGAATGGCCACCTGTTAGCACAATTGGAAAAAAAATCTTTTCACTTCTGAAGCTATAAAATGGTTCAAAATCTGTATACTTCCTACATACAATCCCCCACGTCAATCTCGTCAAAAGTTAATGATGCAACTAATGAGAGCAGCTAAAAATAGTTAAGAAACTAAAAGATGCCAGCAGAATCTGATCACAGTCCTCTCGCCACGGTCGACCCTCACAGCTTTAAACGATTGCCTGTTCAGAGCATCTGCTTGGAGTGACCAGAGGGAAGCAGATGGCCAGAGGATTCTGGGTAAACGGGCAATCTTTTGATTCGTCCGCCTGCACACTTTTTTTTGCCAGAGACATTCACAAATGTGTGCAAACATTCTTTTTATGCGCGGGAAGAGGAATGGCTACAAATTGGAACTCTGCAAAGAAAATGGGATCAAGAGACATGGGAGCGTTGATGTGGGAGAAGCAGGCGGGTGGCGTGCACTCAGAAGTAGCACATCATTTAGATGTCTCGCTGAGGAAATCAAATGTGAAAGTCCGACTTAATAAGTGACCAACTCTGCTTCCTGGTTCCCCCGTATCTGCACGCTGCTGCTGTTTGTATGTACATCAGAGAGGTTGAATGGACTTGAGACCTCACAGGCAGATATTGTCCATTGTCGATGTACAAGCAACGGCATCCAAGTGTATCCACATCCAAATGATACCGCTCAACACGCATACACAGCAATCATTGCCAGTGCTGAATAGTATTACAACATACACAAAATGGAACTTTGAAGTAGTAGATTGAATACTAATTTCCCGAAGGAAGGCTTATTTTATATAAATTAAAAGCCATTTAGGGAGTCAGGTGCCTGAGCGGTTAGGGAATCGGGTTAGTAATCAGAAGGTCGCTGGTTCGATTCCCGGCCGTGTTAAATGACATTGTGTTCTTGGGCAAGGCACTTCACCCTACTTGCCTCGGGGGGAATGTCCCTGTACTTACTGTAAGTCGCTCTGGATAAGAGCGTCTGCTAAATGACTAAATGTAAATTTTGCTCACAGACAACCTTCAACGGCGGGGATTTCATATTTCCTGTGTGAGGTCTTTGCATAAACACAACACGTTGGGATATTAGTATCTATTTCAACATCAGCAACAAAAGAAAAAAAACACTGCATTGACACCACCCGTTCCCAGTAATTAGGACTCACACAGAGAGGTGAATCACGAATACAATAATTCCATTAACACATTTGCATTTTCCTGATTAAGATCAGAGTGTAACATAATTACAGTAATTCGATTGGAGGAGCATATCCTTATTAGTGGTAGGGAACACCAGAGAAGGACACAGAACAGCAGGAGGGACAATCAGTTGACTTTTAGAAGTTCACCACCCAGAGTGGGAAGGCTTTAGCCCAGTCCTTCAGTCACTATAAGGGTTCTGGCTCATCGTGGAATGGGGGTTTGTGTTTTTGGAATCATATCATTCATCTATATCTGTATAAGCAATGCCATTGTTTCTCTGACATTAGCGTCATTAGGACAAGGTAACTCTTGTGCACTGCTCAACCAATCCCCCTGAAATCACGTACAGAAACGGACACACAAATCATTAGATGTACTGTGTGATGCATGATTTGGCGTCCGAGATGATGCTGTTTCCATGTGCAGATTCACCTGAAAGCAATTCCAGACATCACATCATCCAGAGACCACTTTTAGTGAGAGCTTCCATCTTCCCAGTAAAGCCCTTGAAGCATGTTCAGTACAATACAAACAAAATGTGTTTTTCAAAATGCATACATAATGAACCAGTCATGGCCATTGCTCACCGTAATGGCAGGTCGAGCAATAAATTGTCTGTGCGTTGGCCTCTTATGAACCTCATTCCATAATTCAAAATAGATTTTAATTGGCACGACAATAAAATACGTTTCACAGTAAATACCGACGGTGAGGGATAATTCAATTCACCATATAAGGGTGGATTTATACCGTGCAGCATCAGTGGCTAATTTCCTTGGGGAAATTAATCTCCACTGCTCTTGGATGGGAGCACAAGAATGAATGCTGACCACTGTCTCCAGTGTAAATATTGACAGTGGGAGAATAAGCAGGCCCACACATAGGGCCCAGGACATGGGAGCAGCTAAATGATATCCACGATGCAAGCCCGGGGTGAGTCTGGCATTTGTGATGTCTCAAGTTATGCATTTGAATTAGTGAGGTGTCTGGGATGAGTGGGCCTGGGAGAGTTAGGGAAGCACTGAGGGGTGACGTAAATAAAGTCAAGCGGATTCGGCATGCACGAGTCGCTGCAAACGCCTTGACAGTGACAAATGTTAGCACAACAATGCGCATAACAGTTACGTATAGCTGGGACATCATCGGAAATTGACTGAAACTGAGGTGCAAACCTTGAACCCCCCCTCCCCCCCCCCCACCCCACCCCCCTCCGTTAGCTCTCTTTCTCTCCCTCTCACACACCATTTCCCCCTCTCTGCTCCTCTCTCTCTCCCTTATCGCACAGCCATTTTTTTCCCCTTGTTGTTCCTCCCACTTTTCTCCTTCTCAGCACCCCTCAAGGTAACATACCCTCCTCAAGGTCTTCAGACTGTCTTCAGACTGTGTAGCAGTGGCCAAGATGCTCAAGACATGAAGCACACTCCTGCTCCCATCTGGATACCGCCGGTGCTGTTCTGCAGCGTTGCTGTAAACCCTGTGTTCTGAACGTAGCCCCGTGCCCTGGGCTCAATCTGCTCTGGGATCCACACTCAGGCTTAAGGGATCCGCTTACATTACAGATGCCAGAGCAGGATAGTACTTCCTGCAAACGCCCGCACCTGCCACCTGGGCCCCCGCTGTTGCTGCGCAACCTGGAACGGGCACCATGGCGACCGCTGTTGCCACTGCAGATGAGTTGAGTGAGAGCTCCAGGCTCTCTGGGCGAGATCTGGCATCTCTAGTCATTCGGAGTAAGCAAATATTTAAATTGAAAGGGAAATAAATGCATAAATGTACGTCACATTGCATCCCTCGTCATTCAAAATAACATTCGAAGAGGGTAAAGATAAGTCGGATTCCCTACAAAAGCCACTGGTTCAAAAGTAACCTGCCCACAGGGCAACCAAACACACCGCAACTATTGTAGACGAGAAAAACACATCGATTCCACACTGAGCATCCCCTTCTCAGTATCGAGTGTTGGACTTCAAAGAGTGCGCCGGCCCAGTTTTCAGGAAACCCTGGCATTTGCATTGTGCCTCTTAGAGGAAGCAAAGGAAGAGTCCCGGAAAAGCCAGAACGCTCAGGGGAGTCGGGCTATTTGCATCCGTAGTCACAGGGGGGGAGTTATCTCACCTCTCACCGTCGATAAAGTCAATGGTGCGTGTTCTCACACACCCTTTTATTTCTGCAAATACCCTGAGAACGCCAGATCAAAGCAGCCCAGACCTTTCACTCCTGGAGTTCCAGCCTTTGAGGCTGGACCCCAGCATTTATCCTAGAACTCATCGTTTGAAACAATGCGAAAGGCCGAGTCGAGGCCCAAGAGCCGAGACTGACGTCGTTTTGATCAGTCAAACAAACCCACGTCACAAAAAGCAGGGGCTCATCGTGCTTTCAAGATCTTTGGGTGGTTATGGAGATGAGGTCTGTGGATTGAACTTGTCTGTTAATACAGAGAAAGCACTGTTGCTTTTGAAAATCTGAGATTCCACCCGGTTCATTTGCTTGGCTTTTTTTCCCAGGGAATCAAACAGCTGTGTACCAGCTTCTGCTTGTAACTACAGATGTAATGAATGGACTGAATATTTCTCCCATAATTAAAGTCAGTCTATTGAAATCAGGTCCATCCATTCGACCCGATTTCAGGTTGTCATGTGTTTGTTCTGTAAATTGAAATTCAAACAGAGGGTATCTGGGTGCAACCTGAGGTTAGCCTTTCAGGAGGGAGAGAATGTTTTGTTGTTCATTAGATTTAGAAACGCTTATTTGACCTTATAGATGATTGCTGATTTTGAACAGATAAAAAAACAATGCATTTAAATGATAAAATAGGTGCTCGATTGAGGGGGGGTTAGCTATGCAGCACATACAGTATAAACAGAACAACAGCTATACACATATCTATCACAGTAAACTATTACCAGCAGGAAGGTTTAATCTGTAGCATTACAAAGGACAAATAAAGGAACATCTTTTACCTCTTTCCAGTAACGTTCCGCTTTTTAAATATTTCTGGACACCGTGTTTATGAAATATTTAATGTAACAGTGGGAAAAATGGATCAAAGTTCCTCCAATTACCTTTGATTGAGCCTGGATCTTGAGGGACAGTGTGTCTCAGGCTCTGGATAAAATGGCATAGATCTAAACGACGGGTAATAGCTGTAATACTGCATTCAGGCTTGCTAATAACCACCCCCATCAGCTAGCCTGTCACAAAGGGTACATCTCTACTCCATTTCCCAACAAGGTTGGTCTACATCTGGTGAGAGAGCATGTCTTCTTTGTACTTTGAAGATGAAAGCCATTGTATTTTTTTTAATGTGAAACACAATTTAATACATTACAAACACAATGTCATGAAACACAATGTAAACATAGTACAGAGTGTTTGTGATGTGGTCAGTTAAAGCTATAAAGTTTCAATTAATTATTACCAGACCAAGCTGCGTAAGTTATAGGACTGTATGTGCCCGCACCCCACACAAACACACATTTGCGCACACACCTAGTGTATGTTGGCCTTGAAAAGCACCCCTAGCAAAGAAAAACTGGCTCAGATCTTTCTTGTTTTAAAGTTTAATCCTTGAAAACGTACAACATCATCACGAGGTGACTCGAGTATCACTTGAATTCATGTAGATTGAAGCATTTCAAGCATGGGTAAAACAGACCATCTGTGCACTAAAACTAATCTGAGAGGAAGACCCAAAGAGACAGAGAGATCGTCTTTTGAAAAGTGACTCGGAGTCAGAGCGGAAGCACCTGAGTCGCTGATGCAGATGATGGCCCGATGCAAAGGGCTTTTATCTAGAACCACGGGTCATCTGCTTGGACCCCGGTTCGTTGAACAAGATCAACTGAGAGGGTGGCATGTCACCCTTCGTGCTGATGCTCAAACCAACAGTAAACTGCCTTTGTCTCAGCTGTTTTGGACAACAGAAGTTAATGTGAGTCACAGCCATACTGTAGATTTCTGTGATCTCCAATCCAACGCGACCCAGCCTCCACAGTTGACGCCGGGGAGTTCACGTAAGATGAGGCGCACGCACGTGCACGGATGGGAGTGATGGCATGTCGGCGCACGTACACACACACACACACACGCAACCACAGAGATATATGCCCAAACTCAAACACACTGAGATTGTCCTGTTTGTGTACTAGCTCACAGGTGTGTGTGTGTGTGTGTGTGTGTGTGTGTGTGTGTGTGTGTGTGTGTGTGTGTGTGTGTGTGTGACTGATGCCTGATGATATGCTTTCTGATGGGGCTGACATTCTCCAGTCTAAACAGGTGAAATTTGGCCCGTGTGTGGAATCCCGACGCACCACCCATTCATCATTTATACCACTTCTAGTTTTTCCTTGTGAGTCACATTGCTTAATTACAGTCCATATCACTTCCCTTAAGTCCCTGAAGCCATTGACTGCATACAAAAACCATTTTGACAGATCACTTTAGACACATCACCTTAAAATTTTACTGTATGCAGATTGTTTTTTTAAATTCCCTCAAGGTCAGAAATCACACAAAGCCTATATAACTTCTGCTGCAGTTGACAAAGCATTAAAATCAATGCATTCTCATTACTCTACTGCCGCTGAATGTTTTAGTGTCATCTTGCTCCTTGCGGACCGACTACAGTGCAGTACGTTATTTTCTCATTTGTCTTTGAATTGTAAATGGCCATCCTTGGAGCCTTTTTTATGGCCCTTCAAGCGTCTGTTTTTCTGGATGACTTCTAGAGAGGTCAGCGCTAACAATACCCACATATCCGCTATGGGTTCCCAGTCCTATGTGAGAGACCAGCCCTGAAAGCAAAACAGAAGCCCGTAAAGAAAAAAGGAAAAACGTCTGGATTTAAAATGCTAAAACGCAAACACAGTTTGAAAAGTACGGTAGAAACACCTACGTAGTTTGGACTCCTTTCCAACATCCCACCGATGGAAGTATATTATTAATTGGGCACTCATACAGTTTATAAACTCATAGGCAATTCAACCTTCCATGCCAGGCTATTGTATTACTGTGTTTTTGGACATGACCACCTGGGAGTATTCGTGAATGTAAAAGTATGCATGTTCAATCGGGAGTTTATTTTTGACCAGAAATCACAGTAAGGTTCCAGGAATCAGATTTCTGACATAAATGCCGTTTTTCGGAAGCCGTCTAAGTTGCTCACGCATCGAGGAGCAAGTCTTTCACGACACAGCTCGCTGTACTTACAATTGACACACGGTCTGTACTGATGTGGCTGACAGCCCCAATTATGTTCTCCCATTAAAGTGTGTGGGTGGCTAATTTAATCCAAGAGGGTCAACATCTTGACCGCACAATAAATACAATATAAAGGCCTTTGGAGTCCCAAAGCCTGACTAGTTTCAGGAGCTTAATTTCACGACCACACGTGCCAGAGAGAGGTCCAAGTTCAAGCCCATTTATGTCTGTTAGCTAATAATCAAACCCGTCTCACAGATGTACTGTGACTTTCTTCTAGACTCTTACATCCCCCCCACCACCCCACCACACACACAGACACACACACACACACAGCATCTACTGCACAACCTTGCCCAGGTGGGGAGAGCTTGTCGAGGGACTCACCAGCAGGGCGCACCTGCCTGGGTCCAGGTGTTCCTTACTTCACTCCATCCGTGTCCCTGGAGACCTCTAACCCTGAACGGGGAAAGCTTATCGTGGTTAAAGCGATTAAGTATGCAATGTCAGGCTTCGCAACATTGCATAATTGACATTGATCGGATCCCAGTTGGTTCTGATATTGTCAGGCTTGGTTGTCTACTTAGTTACCTTACCCTGTTCTTCTCGGTATGTTGGCCTACCTCTTACCATCCTCTTCAATCTCTACTTCCCTTTTCAAATGACAGAGAAAACCGTACACACGTGAGGAAGCGGATGAAAAGACGACCCGTGCAACCTTCCGTACTGGCTACCTCAATATGGCGGCTGTACGTTGCGTCTAACATCCCATGAATCATCCTTCTGCACAATAGGAAGATCTATTCCAATAGCTCACCAATAAACATTACCTTGGGCCGGTGTGTGATTGCTACATAACAGAGCAATTGTTAACCATGGTGTATTCAGTCATATTGACATTTATCTTATTTGGATCATGTGAAGGAAAAGCAGAAGGGTTTGATGGCAGTGTGTTCTTATGTACTCCTTTGGAGTAGCTCCTCATTTCACAGCGAGAAAGAACCTTGCTGGTAGTAAATCCAACCGGGGATTTGCATGAAATAATGAGATATCATTACTTCAGCATCCTCATTACAATGTCCTCATCAGCAGAGGCTTGAGTGTAATATTAATTAATACGGTGAAGGAGAAAAATTGAGGAAAAAAAAATAAACAAAAAAGGGCATCGGAACTCAAGTGGAATTTTGATTGTGATGTCTTGTGTTTTAAGAAAGATGAGGATGCAGGTTTATTTAGGTGTCAACAATGCAGAATTGACTGTCACATTGAGGTTTTAGGTTTTCTAGAACTGCGTCGAAACCTTTCTTTGTCAGAGTTGGGGAGTTTTCTGTAGGTAATGTGTGCTTGCAACCCACACCCCATGTTCCCTCTGTGTGCTTTACCCTTCTGGGTCCATTATTCAATGTGCTGCTATTCACACTACACTGTTTTATTAGGGGTGTGTGTTTATGTTTGTGTGTGTGTTTGTGTGTGTAACAGTGTATGTATTGTCGGAGAAATGTGAGAATTTACCAAGCATAAACTAATCCTAACGCAAGTCTTATATTACCGTAACAATATCTTACAAGAAACTCAATTGTTTATTAACATTATTAGATTTATTGACATTGATTCTAGCATTAGTAGTCTTGTAGGTACAGTGTGTACCCTTAAACAAAGTGTATTCCCATATCTCAGTATAAGAATCTCAGGGAAGCTATCAGGATAAAATATAACAATAAAATACATTCCGGGCTGTACATTGTGTATTGTAATATATTTAAGTGCCATTTGTAATCACCCTCCTTTTCTGTATAGGAGCTGTTGTTTTCAATCTCTGTTTTTTGCTGTGTTCTCTGTAACAATGAGGTATCTTAAAATCTCAGAGACCTTGTAGAGGACCAAGAGATCTATTCATCATTCCTATCTTTTGTCTGTTACTTTCTCTCCACTCAGCTGACTGGTGAATGCATATAAACTCCACAACCTAGACTGTCAAACCATTATTGGACTGGCCCTGTTTCTTCCCCAGTTTGAATGCATGTGTGTGTGTGTGCTTGTCTGCCTGGAAGGAAGATCTCTTATAACAGACACATCATCAGAACCATGACAAGCCAGTTAACAATAGCAGCATGGCCGTTCACAGAGAGACAAGCTCCTGTGAAGGAGAGCTTCTAACACACACACACACACACACACATAAACACGCATAAAACACATTTTAATTGACCCTGTCATTCTTGTCATGTATGGAATTTCTTCAGCAGAACCAGTAGGCACCAAACAAAGGCATGCAGCCCCAACACTTGGAGAAGTAAGGACACAAACTGAACTCCATTTGTTCTCTGGCACTGTTACATGTCACTGAGCTTTCTGGTACACTGACCTAGGGAAGATACAATTGTGACAACTGCTTGAGAAAATAACATTTCTCTTGACACATGTATCTCTCTCTCTCTCCCTCTCTCTCTTGCTCTCTCTCTATGGAACTAATCATGTGCGTGTGTGTCCATCCCCCCAGTCGAGTGTGTCCACTGCACAGCTATTTCAGCACTTGCGTGCGTGCATGTGTGTTGTATGTCGGCGAGGCTGTCTTTGGAGTCTGTCTGTGTGCAGGCATGTGCGGTGTGAGCCTCAGAGTAAGCCCACTGCACTTTACCAAACAGGTTGTGTCTCAAGTAGCTCATTCCCACCCCCCGGGCACCCCACAGGTCAAGCCCTTGCTGGATGGATGGGAGGGGAGGAGGGGGGGACTGGCATCCTGCATCCAAGCGCTACTGAGTCTGAGCCCTGTAGCCTCACCCCACTATCTGTCTGTCTTTGAAGTGGATCAAGACACAGGATGGGCCCCGTGTTTCCCAGGGCCAGCGGAGAGCTCAGGCAACATCAATGGACTCGGCTTGACACAGTCAGGCGCAACACGCCCGGCGCCTCGCTTGAGTTACCGAGCAGACGAGACGAGGGAAGAGGGGGGGGTGAGGGGGGGTGGGGGGGGGGGGGCAGAGGTGTCCTGACGGAGAGGGATAAAGCCGGACTCTGAGCGTAAACAAAAACCAAGATGAGCTGGACTGGCTGACCGGGAGAGGGGTTGAGGCCCCGTCTGTCGGAGCGGGTGTCTCGTAGGAGCACGGGGGGAGCGCTCGAGAGGTTGGCCGGTTCAAGCCACGAGGGAGGGGGGGGGGGGGGGGGGCGCACGGCTGTCGAGGAGGAGCCTGTGCTCGAGGGTGGGATGTTTTCAGACTGCGGTTCAGGGTTTCGGAGAGGAGGTTTGTGAGGGGTGAAAGGCCAAGAGGCGGGTTGAGATGGAGAGCGGGGGAGACCCTGGTTTTGAGAGAGGGGACGCCCCAGAGGTTGACTCCGTGGTGGGATAGCAGTGGGGGGCAGAAGTGGGGGACGAGAGGGGAGAAGTCGGGAGCTGGAGGACTGAGACAGCAGAAGTCAGAAGCTTAGCGGTGGCCAGATCAACAGAAGGTAAACAATACACACACAAACCAGAAAGACATCAAACGTATACTTGCACAATCCTGTAGCCCGTTCAACTTTGTGAACATCTTCCAACAGCAAGCTATATTTTATTACAGTAAGCAGGCTTCTGTTAAAGTACCCAAAAATATGTAATGTTAAGGATCGGCAATTTGCTCATTTGCCTGTAATTTACATGCACATGACAGGTTTACAATAGTTGCGTAAAGATCTATCAAGTTACATACAACAATAATGTGTTTCACATTCATGTACAGAAAACATTGTGTCCCATGCTAATTGGTGTACCTTTAACACAACACACACACACACACACACACACAAATCTAATATGTCTCGACATTGTCTTTGGAATGCTAGAGTGGTTCCACATAACTCCAAATGCTTTGTTCTCTACACTACTTGTGCTCCACTCAGTACACATCTTGCCTCACTGCCACTACCCTCCACTCAACCTTCCACACAACAGATACAACTACAATCAATACCAAAGCCTTCACGGACAAATGTAACAATTGAGGCATAATTTATTGTTCCACAGTGCCAAAGGGGTAGGCTTGAGAGGAATGATTGTCCTCCACCAACAGTAGTTTTATCTATATTTGTCGTTATATATATATCTATATATATATATAGATATATATATATATCTATATATGTATTCAGTGTGTGTGTCTGTGTGTGTGTCTGTGTGTGTGTCAGTGTGTGTGTCTGTATGTGTGTCTGTGTGTGTGTCTGTGTGTTAGTGTGTCTGTGTGTGTGTCTGTGTGTGAGTGTGTCTGTGTGTGAGTGTGTCTGTGTGTGTGTGTGTCTGTGTGTGTGTGTGTCTGTGTGTGTGTCTGTGTGTGTGTCTGTGTGTGTGTCAGTGTGTGTGTCTGTGTGTGTGTCTGTGTGTTTTTTGGAAAACCAAGGCCGACATGGAAAAAGTGAACAGAAAAGAAGGGAAAGTGGGAACTCAACTTGAACTAAACAGGAGACAGACCTCAATAACACCAACTCAGGAAGTTGATCAATCATACCAAAAGGTCAGGATCACATACCTTCCTGTTCCTCCCCCACAAACGATCAAGAGAATACCACAAGACCTTTAGCGAAGCCCCACAGGCGCTAACGCTTGCTAACACACAAGTTCCGCAGGTCAAATTCATGAATCCATTAGCTAAGTATGCTTCGCGGCATATTAACAAGGTTAATTTTAGGCAGGCTGATTATAAAACCCAGGGATGCATCTTAATGACTTCATCTTTAACCTGAACATACAAAGAAGGACCCAAAACAACATCAACAACAAAGGGAACTAAGAGAGCAGAGGAGGCAGCACAGAGATGCTAGTTACTGTCCTACAAAGTGACAATTACATCCTTCCTCACTGGATGTACTGAGGTGGTTTACTTTGGACAAATTGAAATGACCATCCATGACATATCTGTTGATGTTGAATCGTGGACTCAAGTCTAAAGGTCTGGAACAAGTCCCTACTGTCTTTTACAGAAATTACTACTTTTTCTCGACATCTCAGATTTTTGCAGTCACAAATGCATGACCACAAACACATTCTGGATGTTTGGGCTACTAGTTCTAATATGTTAACTTTGGTTTCCAGCATTAAATGCAGGGCAGCAGCACTTATCTTTCATCAACATTCTGTCTGCGTCTCTCGCTCTCTACCTCTCTCTCAATGTCTATCTCTCTCTCTCCCTGTTACCTTTCAGTCAACACATCCAGTACCCAGCACTGACCTGACCGCCACCACAGTTCATTCCAGGCTGCAGGGTCTGTCTACTAAGTGGGCTAGAGGCTGGATCTGTGGATGCTGATAGTATTGACAGCTCTCTCCACATGAGGTCCATGGCACATAGACTTATTGAGTGGGAGAGAGAGAGAAACAGAAAGGGAGGGAGAGATAGAAAGGAAAGGAGGGATAGAGAGAGAGAGAGGCAGACATGGAGAGAGAGAGAGAGAGAGAGAGAGAGAGAGAGAGAGAGAGAGAGAGAGAGAGAGAGAGAGAGAGAGAGTGTGACTGGATGTTAACGTGCTTTTTTCATGTTTTGGTCTTCTCTTTGTTTGTATTTTGGAAAGTCCATAAGCCTCACTTCACTGGTAGTCTGCTTCTTGTTTTCTGCTGCTTCCAAGTGTCTTCTGAACAATGATGTATCTGGGTGAAACCCACCATTGCATAGCCCTCACAACTATCTCTGGAGCCGGTTGTTGGTGTGAAGTGGGAGTACTGTGTCAGTGCGTGTGTGTATCAAGCTGTACCCCATGCTTACCCTGGATGCCACCCTCTTACATACTCCCTACACACCCTCTTGCAGGCACATTTTCCCCCTCTTCACATTTTACAACTTTCAATTTATCCCAATCCTTTCTCTCCTTTTCTCTCTCCACTCGCTTCTCCCACTCACCACCTCCCTCCCTCCCTCCCTCCCTCACCCCCCCCCCCCCCCACGCTCGTCTCCCCCCTCTCTCTCTCTGCCTGGCACTGCTGCCTCTGTACAGATTGCAGGCCTCGCACGCCAAAAGTATTGCTTGCATCTGCGACATAAGAGGCTAGAAATTGGTGGGTTTCGGGGCAGTAGGGGAAGGTGGCTTTGCGCGTCATTTCACCTGGGCAGGGTCCAAGGGCAGACCGACACAAGCAGAGGACTGTAGGGGCAGCAAGCTTTGACGCTGTGGTAAATGTGGCACTCAGGATATGGACCGCTGATGGCCATGTTGAATTTACATCTCTCTGTGAAAAGAGGGAGTCCTTCCAATCTGGTTCCTGCAGATCATCTGCCTCTTTTACAATACCTCTCATCCTTTGTTGATCTCTCCTTCCCTCCTCTCTTTTTTCATATATTTCCTCCCTACCCTTCTCTCTTTCTCCTGACTCACCTCTCTCTTATGCTAACATTACCCTGAACATTAATGGGGGTGCAATTTACATATATGAATCGTAATTTGCTACATTTTAGCTCTCCATCTGTACGTTGGCTTTCAGACATAATTTGTTTAGAGGAATCATTCATCGGTCACCATCTGGGTCAGTGAGAGAGGATGTTAATGTCTTCAGTCACAACACTTACCGTGTGTGTGTGTCCACGTGTGTCTCGATTCGACTTGTCTTCTATATGCCCGGCTGCTGTCTTGTTAAACATTTATAAAGGGGGGCATTGATTCCTCGTGGTTGAATTCGAATCTCGGTGCAGAACACCATTCAAACATCCATCTCTAGAATGACAACACACAGCACAGACAGACAACAATAAAAGAACCAGCAGTACGTAGGTCTACATTCATCCTTCAAGGCAACGTTTTCAAAATAAAGCAAAGAATGCTAGCCATCAGTGAAGTCCTCCTTGCAATAGCATGTTGCCCACACTATTGTGCCGTGCCAGCCTGTGTTTGTGAGTGTGCTTGCAGTAGCCTCTGCCAGACTGAGAGGGGAAGGAAAAAGAAGAAGAATAGAAACAGTTCCTGTAGCGTCTCCATTGTAGCTCAGGCACCCAGCGACTGGAGCTGAAAGGAGGAGAGGAGAGAGGAGGAGTGGAGAGTGGATGAGAAGAGAGATGAGGAGAGAGGAGGAGTGGAGAGTGGAGGAGTGGAGAGCGGAGGAGAGGAGAGGAGAGGAGAGGAGAGGAGAGAGGAGGAAAGGAGAGAGGAGGAGTGGAGAGGAGAGAGGAGGAAAGGAGAGAGGAGGAAAGGAGAGAGGAGAGTGGAGGAGAGCGGAGGAGAGGAGAGAGGAGGAGTGGAGAGCGGAGGAAAGGAGAGAGGAGGAGTGGAGAGCGGAGGAAAGGAGAGAGGAAGAGAGGAGGAGTGGAGAGCGGAGGAAAGGAGAGAGGAGGACAGGAGAGAGGAGGAGTGGAGAGCGAAGGAAAGGAGAGAGGAGAGGAGGAGAGCACAGGGGGGAGGAGTAGGAGGAGACTCGGTGCAGGAGGCACCACTTGGCTCCGCTCGCCCGCACCGCAATTAAAGCGTTTCAATCAGCCACCGAGCAGCATTCAGACTGGGCGACCGCCAAGTCTGTCTGGGGGACGACGCTTTGGAAAAGAGCTGGTGGTGCGGGAGGAGGAGGAGTAGGAGGAAGGGGGGAGGATGATGGGATGGAGGGATGGAGAGAGCATCCAGCGGCCAGCCACAGACCTAACAGAGGCTGACAACCACACAGCTACAAGCTGCGATTGTTGCGGGTCGATTTGAAGGAACTGTTGGTGATACATAAAAGGCAAACCTTTCGCATGCAGTGGAGGTCCACCTTGGTATATACAGCATGATCCTTACTGAAGAACTACGACTCAACCTCATTCCAGACTTCTGGAAGCATCACTAGCTTAATGGACAGGTTGTTGACTGTATCATAATTATGGCCAGGTCAGGTCTTATTCCTATAGCTCAATGTGCGGAGTCTGTGTACTCAAAAGCCAGAGGCGTTCATCCAAACACTTGTATAGACAATGTGAGAAGATTGAAATATCCTCTTCAATTCTTCTCTCTCTTTTGCTCTCTTTCTCTCGTCGCTCTCTTCTCTCTCTCTTTCTCTCTCCCTTCTCCTTCATCCAGCCTTTTCACTCTCGGTGCAGAAAATATCCATGCTCCAGCAGAATGTTACAGATTTGCATCCCCTCCAGAGCCCCGTGAGTTGCATTTGGACAGCACCCATGGGCGAGCGAAGGAAAAAGAACAGCAGAAACCGAGGAAGGGGGGGCGGAGCCTGCGCGGTGTGCACGCTCACGTGCACCTGTAAGGGTTTGATGGATGACGAGGATAATGACGGATGATATCTGCGGGACCCATGGGAGAACACCTGAGTGGTTATATCTTACACACACACACACACACACACACACACACACACACACACACACACACGCATAACGGTCTTACTCAAACATAAACATGGTCATTCACCATCCACACACACGCATATACATTTTAAGTCAGACCTGGTTATAAAACCTTTTTAACATGAGGTAAAAGAGCTGTAAATATCTTATTTACATTATCATGGCCATGACCCCAGGACATTGTAAGCGACAATACTGCAGTTGAATTATAAATGATGCATTAATTATATAAACTTGTAGATTAATGATTATTCTGCACTGTACATATTAATATTATGAATACCAGCTGGTGCAATTTCTGACCTTTAAACTTATTTACAAAGCGGATGTTATCTCATTTCAGAACTTCATGATTCTTGGTAACTTGTTACCAATGAATCTATACCATTTGCCATGAATCACGCATGAATGGAAATAGTACCACGCAGTCCTATTAATTAATAGAAAAAGCAATTACCATGATTTCAAGATCCAGACCATGTAGCCACTTATTTTATTGTATACACCTCCAAGGTAGAAGAGAAACTTTTAAACATACATTAGTTATTGTAAACTCGGACCAAGAAAGCAACAACCGTCAACTTTAATCTGTCAAGTTAGTGTTAAACTACGTCCCTCTCCCTTTTCAAGAGGTTAAAGATTGCTCTGTGATTTCTGTGATCAAATAACTGTTATCAGCCACTCACTCACTCTGCAATTTACTGTAATTTGAAGAACAGCACCCAAAGTGAATAAGAGAAAAATGTACCTTCCGTGTACCCTGTGTTTCTCACACACCTGTACAACTCTGTGGTGACTCTTCAAACCCACCATGCCACCTACCACAGTCACAGGCATCTTAGATATGAGCTCCCACTGATTACAGTTACAATCAAAACACAGATTGAGAAGCAGTTAAGGCTGGCCCCAACCTCAGTACCTTAAGATGTCATGCATTTAAAGCACATTGCTTTAAAACGTGGTTGCCCTTCCTCACATAGCACTGGGAAACGCCATTATTGTAATCAATGAGGGCCATTGTTCCACATATTACTGCAAGCTTCCCGCCTATTTCATCGAGTTAGCCAAGTCTCTGCAGTGAGATTCAGTATTGCTAAGCCCTGTGTCACCGGTTAAATAATAACATGCAGCATGTTATTTTGCAAAGGCAGTGTTTTGCTTATTATAGTCAAATCTCTTAGGTGGAGCTAAAGTAGAGGAATAAGATGTAGATGTTTGCAAAATTTGCATTTTTTTGTGTGCATGTGTTTTTACCCTCTGAGAAGAAGTCCCTGGGAACATTTGAGAAAGTTCTGGAAACACAAACCTCAGCAAGCACAAGATTTATGGTTTTGCAGTTTTTTTTTGCCAGTTTGAAATCCCAATTTGAATCGATGCTGGTTATGCTGGGTTTGTTGGACAGCTTAATTTTCTTCTTTATTCAACCAACTTTTTTACAGCTATGGAATAAAGTGAAACAAACAAATTTGTTTCGTTCACAGACAACCGTGCAATTTCTTCCTTGTTCGTTTCTAGGGAGTGCTTCATTATCATTCCTCTCTCACCATATTTGACAGTCTACACAAGCAGTGTGTTCCTTGTACAACCACACAATTAGATTCCTTTAACTTGTTGGAGTTCACAACTTTCAAATGCCAAGTCTCAACATCCATTACGTAAGGTGCAAAGTTACCAAACTTCAACTTCAATGACAGCTTCATTCCAGTCAAGATAAGACAGTGGGAACCTTAATTATGGTCAAACTCAAAATATACATTTGTGTACCTACATAAAATAAAAGCAAACCAGAGCAGGTGAGATGTGTGCAGATAATAAAGCAAAAACTCACCTTCCAAAAGGTAAACAGACAAAGTAAAATTGAGCAGTGAACTGTCATAGTCACCCCTCAGACAGACAATCTCCTAATGAACATGAGATAAAGAAATATCTATAAGGCTGGCCAGAGTTAGCACCTAGGCCTCTTAGGGTGTTGTCCAGGGGCTTGACAGTGAAAAATAGCCCATAAATCAGGAGTGGTTGAGGCCCGTTAATCAGCCTCCAGACATAGCAACCAGCGCCGGGCTGCGCGGGTCGTCAGAGGACCGTGTTACCTCGACCCTTCCTCTTATTATCGCCGTGGCAACGCTGTGTCACTCAGTGTCAGCATTGGTCGGGGTAATAACCTGAGTTGGAGTAGCATGCTGGTTAATGCTACAGGTGACAGCTGCAGTCAGCTAGGAAGGCAGGGGAGAACAGGTAGCGTGGTCTGGGTACTACATGATAATGAGCTCCTAATGAACAACTCGCCAAGCTTCCTTCATACGTCGTTTCTTGACTGGAGTTGAGCTGTGAGACAGGTGTTAAGCTTTTGAGATGTGGTGCAGTAGGGCCATCTCATGAGGATAGTCAAGAAGCATTCAAAACATTGGAAATACGGTCCCACACGATGGTAGCTAGGTTAACAGTTTAAATGACTATGTTTTGAATGTGCAAGACTATCGTACCTATCTTGTGCACTGGTGAGATAAGGTCAAGATCTCAGTTGATCAGGTTGAAAGGTTATCAGACATTGAGCTGGATTGAGGCCCTACTTAACATGAGCAATGTAGTCACTGAGGGTGTTCCTCTCATGTTTGAAGGAAAATGCCTTTGTGGATGAATTGGTCCAGTACAGTTTCCCCCTTGCCCAAAACTCATTTAAGCTTGATACAAGCAAATTGAAATCCTAATTCAATCAGTCATGTGTACTGTTATTGTTGGCTGCACCTCCACTGTTAATTATACTTTAACTGCGGCTCGTTTGGGATGGAACAGACAGGCATAATGGCGACTCCTCTGTTCACCATTAGAAGCTGTATGCAGTGATGCCTACTGATGGACATGCTGCAATTACTATACACCGACGTTGGGAGTTTAAGCAGTTTCTTCCATTCCAAAACTTGTGGTTTCGGAACCACTTGTGCTTGTGGACAGGTCAACTCAATTTCAGAGCTGCCCCAAATATGCTAAGGGCCCGGTCTGAGGTCAGTGGCTTAAAGCTATGCAGATGACAAGTTGCCAGT
The DNA here is from genome assembly GCF_038355195.1 of Osmerus mordax. NCBI lineage: Eukaryota > Metazoa > Chordata > Actinopteri > Osmeriformes > Osmeridae > Osmerus > Osmerus mordax. Next base: position 4,239,974 of record NC_090072.1, on the reverse strand, counting down.
CGTGGGAGGGAAAATGTGAATGAGGGAAGGAAGTAGTTTAAAGTAAGCAGGATTTGTTTTTTTCAACACCTGGTTTGAACTTTTTTTTGGGGTCGTGTGTGCCTTTGGCAGCTCGAGAAAGTTCCTGGCAAGATGGCACTCTAAACGGTTTTCTTAAATTATGCAATCTTCAGAAATAATAAGTATGCATAATTATTTGAAATATACAGACATATTAGTTGTAAAATGTAAGTTAAAAAAACGGACCCATCTGCATCGGACACATGGACTCCTCACAATTTCCCCAGAAATGGAACCCTCTCTAGTTGTAATCTGATTGAACGAGTCCTAAAGCCTGTCTCTTATTTCTCAAAAGTTGAGGAGAGTTTTCTCGGCATGTCAACGGTTTATCATGTTTATATATATATTTATAAGATAAGAAGTCTGTGAGTCAGATTGAGTGAGACGACAACCACTACACACACAAACACACCCTCCTTCACCTGCAAAAACACACACACACACATACTGATTCCTTAGCTCGTCTCCGAACCGCCTATGAAATAAAAGTGACAACACTTTACGTGCATCCCGGGCTGGTTGAAGTTGACAGCTCATTAGGGTGAGGGATTTACAACCTTTTCATAGTAATAGCTCTTCAAAGCCTCTGCTCTCCCAGTTACTTCATCCTACTGATGCAGCAAATTTGGCATGGGGAAGGAGCAGGAAATGGTGGTGGTTTTTCAAGAAGAAAAAAGAAAAAAATCGTATTAAACAAATTCTCCAAAGCATTGAGCCCAACTGGTGTGGACTGCACTGATAACAGCTGGGCATTCTGGGTAGTCACCTCCCTTGGCAGACATTCCGGGAGAGTGGACCACTTGAGTACTTCTGGCCTGCCAGATTTGAACACTATTATTTTGGCAGCTTTAGAATTATTTTATGATGAATTAATTTGCTAGGACGAAATTCTAACGAGGTGGCGAGAAGGGAACGTACTTTTGTTTCTGGTGTTATTTTTCTCTTCATTTTCTGTATGTGGAAGATGCCTTTGGTATACAGCCAATACCTGTGACAATAGCATAAAGCATACAGCAAAAAAAAATCAGATTTAATAACTTATAATACAAAACTAAGCAAATCTATACACTGAGCCATTGAGCAAATTGGAGGACTAACTCGCACTGAGTAAAGATAAAACGACTGGCAGACCGAGGCAAAAAATGTCAGAGGATTCCATCCTTTCTCTCTCTCTTTCTATCTCCCACTGTCCCCGTCTCTCTCTCCCTCTGACTCTCACTCTCCGGATGATGTTCCTCCTGTGATAGTTAGTGGCTGGACACGCCACAGCACAGACCTACGCCCGCTCTTGATGCCAGGCCTTTGTCGCTCGCCCATGAGGTACTCCAAGTGCCCAGATAAGTTCCTGCCAACTGGCTGGCAGCACAGACAACACGGCACCCCGGCGACAGAGAGATATCCAAGCATTTTCACAGCTATGTCCCACGTTGCATGTTTTCTTTTTTTTTTTGTCTTTTTTTTCTTCCCCCGATCTGTCTTTCACCCGCTCCACTGCTGTGGTTTGGCGGTATTTGATGTAGTGTTTTGAGGCTGGAAACCTCTCAGTCACTGGATGTTCCTCTGTGTGTGTTCTTGTTTCTGGCCTAACCAACGCCTAACCATGTGTCCCTGTCCCCTGGGACAAGCTCACTGGCCAAGGAAGATGGCTAAGCCCCATGCACCAAGGCCAGTTACCCAGTATTCTCCATGGAGAGAATCAGAACAGAACACTCTCAAGGAGGGATCGTTTGGTCTGATACATGGTTGCAGGCACGAGTAAAGGAGGGAGGGATGGATGGTAGGAGAGAGACCGTATAGACAGGAGAGCAAGAGAGATACCACTTCTCTCTCTCTATCTCTCTCTCTCTATCTCTCTCCTGTTCTGTATCTCTCTCTCTCTCTCTCCTGTTCTGTATCTCTCTCTCTCTCTCTCTCCTGTTCTGTATTTCTCTCTCCCTACACCTCCCTGGGCTCCATTCCCTCTGCACACACACCAGACCTAATCTGGTGGACGCAGCCCAGCTGCTCTCTAAGGCAGTGTGGTAAATGTATGCCTTGCCCCCTGCAACGCCATGTTAGGGCCTACACACATCTCAGCACCTTAAGGGCATGGCTTTTCACTCACCATTTTGACTGGATCATTCTCACATGTTGAAGCATACTGGGCATGTGTACAGCCGTCCTGAAGGCCAGCCTATAGAGTGCATGCTGTGGAAAACCAGTGTGCAATGTAGTGAAGCTTCACTCTAACGAGGCAAAGCGCTGTTCTGTCATTCTGGAATGATCCAGTGTTGATGTACCAGAACATGTTTGAATGAGCAAAGACAAAATACACAGTTTGTGTATTTGAGTGTGTGCATGTGTGTGTGTGTGTGTGTGTTTGTGTGTGTGTACCTAGCCCGAAGAACTGTTTTTATCTGCTTACTACCACTTTTGAAAGGAACTGATTCCATTATGGTGCACACGGGATGGGTTGACAAAGATGTTGATCACATATCACTTTTATTAGTAATGACTACCTGTACTGTCAAGTACAACAACATCCACGTTTTGAAAGGTTCACACCATTGTAACAAGCATATTAAAAAGGCTATGTATGTGTGTCTGTTTGAGCAAATAAGGATTTCCAGCCTACATGTGCTTGTCCAATCATTGTCCAACCAAGAAACAGTGCTTTAAGAGAACTGTTTTCAGATGTCCTATTAAGGATCATCATCTCGATATCAGACTTCAGTCAACCCTCTCTCCCTATATCAGTCCTTTCACTTCCAAGCTCATCTCAATCCCCTTTCCACTCCAGTGCCGGCCTCTGACTCCATCCCTCTATCCTTCTCTCTTTCCGCACTCTCTGTATTCATCCCTTCTTCTAAGGCCCTGACTGAGGACACTTGAGCACCATGTGTCCAGGCTACAAAGACTCCTCTCCACTACAAAGTGGTGGAGAGGAGACGTGGAATGGTCTGCAGATACCCTTGATAACCCTTTCATCTGGCTGTTTTCTATCCGGCACGCACTCATGTGCACACACTTGAACATGCGCTCACACTTGAACATGCACACACACCTGAGCACGCATACACACCTGTGCTCGTGCATCTGTGCTCGTCATAGTATTACTGAAGGGTCTGACAGTCTAACACACCCTAGTGATGATTAACATGTTTGGTACGCTAATTCCCACGGCTCGACTATTGGAAAGATGAACCAAAGACATAATCTTTTTTTTTTTGGTGGACATGCATAATCAGCGTGTTGGAAAAAAGGTTTGATAATGTTTTAGACACTTGACAGCCAGTGTTCTACAGAGGAAGACCTGAGAAACTTGCTTCTTATGTTTGATCCAAAGCGTTGTCAGAGTTCTTTTAATTCAAATTCTAAATGGATAGACGTTATCGCAGCCCAACAGACGCCTCAACTACTTATTAGAGAGATGTAGGGATGGAGAGAGTGAGGGAGAGGGAGACAGAGAGAGAGAGAGAGAGAGACTTCAGCGGGAACACAACTTGGGCAGAGCGCCCCTGGGACTCTCAGTAGTTCACTCACACGCGGAGTGAATTGGGTGGCCTGTAGCTTTCAGCCTCTCGCTGTGTCTTCCGGTGAGCCGTAATGGGTTTGAAACGCTCCATCTTCCCATCTTTAAGACTGAGCAAAGGCTGCCTCCACACCTTTCCTCTTAATGAACACTCTCTCCCTCCTGTGATGCTAGCGCGCTCTTCCCCTTTGATGCCCTACTTTCTCTTCACTTTGTAGTGACAGAGTAACAGGGGAAGGGAGGAGAAGAAGAAGGGGGAAAAAAAAACAACACGTTCGCTTAATCATGCATTCCGGTAAGACTTCATCACGCGTACACGCGCCCGTGCACGCACACGCACAGGCTCCCAAGCCGAAGGAAACTGCTGCATGTGCACGGGCGCGCACAGTGCTCGGCGCACCCATTAAGCGAGGGACTTTTGTAAATTGCGCTCTAATGATGATCTAAGTGCTTTTACTTTCCTTTTTTTTTTTGCAGACCCGAAAAAGCAAGAGGTCTGTCATCGTGCCCGAGAAAATTGATGCACTTTAGATGGAGAGAGAGTGTACGTTCATATTTACCTCGCTCATCTTGTATTGTTATGGTAATGCCTCCCGCCCTCCCCCACTCCCCCCTCCCTTCTGTCACCTCGCTCACCCGTCACCCCCTCCTCCACCCCCAGTCCCCCCCCCCCCCCGGTCCCCCTCTCGCCGACTCTAATGGTTCTGCATATTTGCGCGAGTAGTCTGTGGCATGTCTCTCTGCGTCTTCCGACTGCAGGTTATCTGTCACGAGCTATTAACACTGGGTGAACTGCGCCGAGTGCATTATAGTTATTTTGTAATTGAACTGTGGGGCGAAAGGATTGCTAGGCAGCATTCTTCTCCTTCGTAAGTATGTGCTGAAAAAACTATTGTTAAATGGGGAAAATGTAGTATTTGCTCCGGGCGTGATTTCAGGGCTTAATCGGATGTAAATGCTCAAATACATTTAAAAAAATACAGATTTTTGGGGGGGGGTCATGTGGAAGGATCGACTAATAACTTTGACCTTGTTCCATATGTGATGTCATTCAACGTGTCATAGCTAAGGTGAACCCTCCTTGAGTATGCATTTTGTGTCACTCGAGGCTGAAAAATAGACATTCACCCTACTTGCCTCGGGGGGAATGTCCCTGTACTTACTGTAAGTCGCTCTGGATAAGAGCGTCTGCTAAATGACTAAATGTAAATGTTTACTCTGTACCCTGTCATTCCACGGAAACTAACTCCACATGTTGCACATTAACAGATCATGTTGCTACCTGTCTGCTCTGTATGTCTTGGTTGCTGAAAAACCCGAACTGGAACACTTGAGAAAGTTTGTAATACATGATTCATGATTCTGCTTGGAGAGCAGCTTACTGTTGTGTGAAATTCGACATTAAGCATCTTTTATGTTATTTTTTCTTTCTCTCTTTTTTTTTCTTCTATTCCACAAACCCAAGGGCAAAGAATATGCAATGTGTAATTTTGTTCTTTGGAGACCGGGGAGAATTATGAGAGAGCTCATAACAGTATTTCACCTGATTTGAATAAGCAATAATGCTACAGATGAATACTAATCTGCCATTGGCTGTGACATGCCAGATTTGGGGGCTGAAGAGGAAGGAGTGAAACAAATTCAAATTAAGATCAGGTGCATTTCACTGTGTTTACATGGGCGTAAGTGTGTGCGCTCGCCTCTGTTTATGTGTTTTCCACAATCTAATTTCTCTGATTAGAATTCTCGGTGTGGGTGATAGAGATAAATACCTGTGGAGTGAAATGGATTTTTCCTCTCATCAAGATACCATGTTTTAATTTGATCTCACTCCCTATACAATGTCAAGATAAGACCGTTGTGTTTTTAATGGCGCTGCCACCCTATGGCTCTGGAATGCCGAATATACGTAGGTATTATCAGATTCATATGCCTTATCCAGCATGTGTGGGGGCTCGCCAGATGAAAATCAACTTCAAGCAGCCTCTGATCTTCAAGGTACATCATCTGACTGAACACTCACTCACACTCACTCACACACACACACTATAAAGCACTAATAGATGAGGGAAAACCATTGCAGATGAAACACATCAGTTCTGAAAACATGTCTAGTACACAGATGCCTACCCTTCCTTAAACACATGGTGTTGTATATGTGTAGAATACACATGTACGCTACAATCTTTACAAATGTAGGCGTTAACAACACCGTTGAACAACAAATATGAAGCTTGTTTGAAGACTAGGACTTGGGTTAACCTGATTCGCCAGATGGTTTGTTTCACATATCCATCTGCGAAGTCGTCCTTGGGAACTGTAAAAAAGGGTAGGCACTTTCAAAAAAGACACGAAAAGTGATTGGATGAACCATCTGTCTATGACTGTCCATCACAATCTAACCGTAGCTGCCAAGAAAATTCCTCATAAGACGCTGGTTAGGTCCGAATCACTGGTTCAGGCACAAACGGTAAATTGGAGCTTAGCAAGATGAATGTTCACGTAATGGTAATCTCGCGAGTACAGCTGTCTTGCAAGGTTAGGCTAGGACAACAGGGAAAGTCACACTCTCTCGCAAAGGAAAGTCACATTGCAAGTAGCACCAAATAAGTCTTACTGATTGATGACAAAAACCAGTGTTGTGGGCTTAGGAAAGCAAACCGCGTTCAAAATGTCAAATTAGGTATTGTATAAAGTATACCTCATCCCTGTGTGAAATGAGATGTGCTGTGCAGCAATCCTTGAACCAGCAGGAGTGAACCAGTTGGCCTTGTTCCTCTGTTACCTCCTGCGTCAGTACATGGGAACGAGATAAACGGCTTAAATATTTTAAAATACTAAAATATTCCATGACGGACTGAGATTGTTACTTTCAAAAACATTTTTGCAAGAAGCCTTGGACACAGGTGAGTGCTTGACTTTCAACTTGATGAACGTTTTGCAGATTAGTGGAATGATGCCTGTTGTATGACTGGGCTACACTAACAAATGAAAGGCATGTAATCAAGACAGCCTACCCTCCCATTACATTTCATAGGCCGTAACCATGGAGATGTTATTTTATTTTCGGCAGCATCCTTAGCAAGGTTGTTGTTGATCATTACGGCTGTGTTTGAAGCTGTGCGGTAAACCTTGGACACTAGATAAGCAGGCCGAGGCAGTATCAAAGGATGTCCTCTCCTGTATGCAATTACTCTGTCTCCGGGATAAGCCCTTGCTATGCCTCTCAAGGACCTCCGACTCAGGTCCACCCAACAAGCATGATAAAAGAGTGTGTCTTTCCTTCCTTTTCAGTAGAATAACAGAGGCATGCAGGAGAGAGAGAGAGAGAGACAGAGAGAGAGAGAGAGAGAGAGAGAGAGAAAGAGAGAGACAACAAACTGCTGTGCTGTAATGTGTTGTGGCTGTGTCGTTGTCTGAGGAAAAGCAACAGAGTTTCTGTCTTGTTTGGGATAAATACAGCCATGTTCTCATTAACTTAGAAACTTGGAGACAAGTTACAGATTGTGGTGAGTATTAGGCTAGATTTGCATCATTCTTCAGTGAAATTGGATATTTCTTAGATCTGGGCAATTAGTACTTTCATTTTATTTCAGAATCTGTCTCATAGGGGACTAAACTTATTTTGATCGTTTTTGCTTACTTGCAGTTAGTTATCCCAGCTTATTTTCTTCCTCAGAGTAATATCATAAACAAAAATGGAGACACCCAAATTATTATCCCCCTTCCCCCTTTCATTGCAGACCAAGATGACCACAAAGTCCTTTTTTAACTTCTTGATTTTTCTTGGATTACACATCCTCCTCTACTCAAAACCTACCACCTTGCTTTTTTGTTCTAGTACACACAAATACTGTACCGTGTCAAAACAGTTACCATAAAGGTACACACTATGAAACGTCTATTATGTGTAAGAAAAGGCACAAAGAAGTGACATTTTCCTGTCATATCAAATTGAATTCTGACCTACTTTGGGATGTGGGAAGTTCAGCTGTTGTCTAAGTCTAGGTGAATTTAGCTGAAAACTTTAAAGGCAGTTTAGAATAATATTGGCTTGTGCCTGTTTGTTGTGAATACATTACAAATTTTGTAGAGGCGACCAAGATACACCCTGGAGTTATGTGCATATATTCTCTTTAACAGACCAAGCAAGGTAGCTCTCGAGTACTAGAACTTCAGAGTGTGTCAGAGGTGAAGATAACAGAAGGAACACATTTCAGACTGACATCTCTCTAGGTGGAAGGGAATGAAACAGAGACACAGATTAAAGTTATCTCTCATAGCCAAAAGTTTGCACAAGGCTTGGTTTTTTTCTTCTCTCTCTGTCTCTCTCTCTCTCATTCTCTTACGGTTTAAACTCACCCACGGGGAAGATGTGCTGCTTCAGTCAGAAAAACCCCAGAGTTCACAGAACTTTACATATCATTGTACAAAAGAGTGAGCGTCAGGGAGAGTGCATGTGTGTGTGTGTATGGTGTGTGTCAATACGGCAAGAACATAGTACTTCACCTGATCCCCACTTCATAGGCATTCTCTCACTCAGCCAAAATGACACTTCAGTGACTCCTAAGAGAAAGAGACATGCAATTTACAAAACAAACACATCAGAATCTTCTGTCACAAGATAAACAATGTCAAAAGAATGAGCTTGTGAGTCAAGTTGGAAATTCGCTGTCATGTTGAATCGGGAACCGCCACAGCAGTAACGACAATTAAGTCCACAATGTGATTTGTGCGGGAGGGAGAATGTCAGTAGCATAAACAACAAAGACAATATACGTTGGGATACTTGTGGTTGTCACTGAAAAACAATATCCACACACACAGGCCCACCATCTCATATAAGGTGTCTGTCATTCCTCTTACATCTCATTTTAGAGTATATTACAATTGGCACTTAATCATTCCAAAAAGTGAAATATGACACAAAAGATTACTCCGAGTAGATTTTAACGTCAACTTCCTATATAGGGATCCTAAGACGTTGAGGAAGAAAACACTACATCAAATAAATTGTTTCAGATAAAACAGGATGAACGCCTGGTTTTCTGTTTAGTTTTTCTTGCCACATCATATAGCAATTACATGTTCAAGAACAGATTACAGACTTTTTTCCTATGTTAACAATAACGTATGCACTATTTCTTTGGATACAGGGAAGCATTCAATTAAATTGACATTCACTGTACACACGGTAATCACCAGCGTGCCATCCCAGGTTTTTGTGGACACTGATGAGACAATAACAGTTGTTGTGTTATGGTTGCCTCACAGAAGGTCAAACTGACACATCTATTCACTTCTGGTCCAATGAACAGCAAAGGGGATCAGATGAAGGGAAGTGTCATGTTCCCCCTTTCCTCCGGGTAGACATGTTGAGAGTGACGGAACATGTTGAGCACCGACCAGTGGGCTCCACCCATAGGGGGGCCCCCGCCGCGGGCGCCTCGCGCCGCTCGCCGTCGTTTCCCCAGACGCCCTCCAGATGGCCAGACATCTGGAGCTACTGATGTGGAAAAGGCAGTCTGATGACAAGAGGTTACTGGTTTGATTCCTTTTCTGTGACGAATAGGAGGGCCCTCCCCTCCTCCTCCTTCTCCTCCCCCGTCGTCTCTTCCCCTCAAACGCTACAGACAAACTCAAACGCCCGGCATGTTACCCCCTTATCGTCCTGGTGAAGGAGCACGGGCCCTGGTCACGATGGTGTGTCTGTTTGGAGCGAAGGCAGCATCGAAGCACGGGCAGATGGGTCGAGGCGAGAGGTGAATGTCACCAGATAAGCGTTGGTTGTCAGGGTGGCGTTGTGTGTCCGCAGTTGTTGCAGTACGTGAGTGTTTTTTTTGTTTGGGGGGGGGGGGGGGGGGGGGGGGGGTGGTAAGAAAAGGATGGACAGAAAGGGGAAGAGGATTGTAGCCTCTCTTGAAACTAGCTTCTGTCATACCGATCCGTCACCAGGTCAGTATGACTACTAGAACGCCCTCAGCACCAAAGACCTGGCAGAGGAGGAGTGCCTAGCCACACCCTTGCTTCTGCCATTTACATTTAGCAGACGCTCTTATCCAGAGCGACTTACAGTAAGTACAGGGACATTCCCCCGAGGCAAGTAGGGTGAAGTGCCTTGCCCAAGGACACAACATAATTTTGGGGAATGACTGGGTAATCGAACCGGCCCGATTCCCTAACCGCTCAGCCACCTGCCACCCTCTGGTCTGCTGTGGAAAGTGGGCCCAACTGCCCTGGATAGCTGCCCTGATCCAATGGCTTTCCCCCTTGTTCCCTCATCCTCCTGAATTCGTCCATGGCCGCGGAGGAGGAGAATGCCAAGTTCCTGAGTGCTCCGACTTCTCAAAGCCCTCCCCCCTAAACACCACGCACACCACAGGCAAACACACACAAATCACATCAGCACTTAACGCTCTTCCAGGCTAAGAACATGACAATAACAATGCGTTAATGATAACAAATAGTTATATTAAACGGAAATTGCTTCTTCTCATTGAATGTAAACCCCACTGGCATGCACAAACACACAAACACATTAAAATGCACTCCCAAACTCAAAACACTCATACAAGCACATTCAAACTCACACATAAGTAGTTCTGCAATAGTTGATGGGTTTGTTAGTAATGTTTGTATAATAACCTTTGTTGAGCCTCCAGGCACTCCTTGCAAGCTCATCTTGATTTTTTTATTATTTTTCTTTTCATTTCTGGTTTGTCTCCCTCCTTCTCCTCCACCTCCTGTGCATGCCTTCTCCTCAGAATAATTAATCAAGGTTTGTACATTGCTTTCACATCTGACTTATTGTTCCAACGCCTTGTTGGAACAATCCACGAATTGTAGTAGTATCGTACACTGGGAAGGAATTTTAATTTCCTGTAATTTAGAGACGCAGGTGTCTTATGCGGATGTGAGCGAAGTGTGACAACCAGAAAAAAACGGCAGTGAACATGCTATTTGAGTGACAAATGTAGAGTGGTGCGATATTGAGGTGAGAGATACTGGATCGTGGTAGCTTATTTTCAGTCTGCCACTGTGGGGTGTGCCACAGAAGATAGTCACTGAGGAATCTAACTCGAAATCAAGTGTCATCTGTTTTTCATTTGTTGGGGAGAGATAGAAATGAGAATGTGACAAAATGAAAAATGTACAGTACCTGAGTGATTGAATGGTGGGAATACATAGAAGGCAATGTAGCCTATCAGAGAGGTATGAAGTAGAATTTGCCATCTGGTATCCGTAGCCTGTTTTCTACTCCCTCTCTTTATCTTACTCTCTCTTTTACCTTCCCTTTTACATTCCCTTACTCGTCCTTTTGTCTCTTCTTCAGCACTAGTTATTCTCTCTCTCTCTCTCTCTCTCTCTCTCTCTCTCTCTCTCTCTCTCTCTCTCTCTCTCTCTCTCTCTCTCTCTCTCTCTCTCTCTCTCTCTCTCTCTCTCTCTCTCTCATCTCTCTCTCTCTCTCTCTCTCTCTCTCTCTCTCTCTCTCTCTCTCTCTCTCTCTCTCTCTCTCTCTCTCTCTCTCTCTCTCTCTCTCTCTCTCTCTCTCTTGGTTTTCTCTCTCTGTGTCTCCCAGGGCAGCAGGATATCTGACAGCTCTGTCCTACACCCATGTGAGGTGAGGGACAAACAGTCCCTGTGAGGGGAACTCTACCCCCGCAAGCCCCGCCACCCTTTCACCCACATACATCCACTATTGATGCACTCCACAAAAGTACTACTGACTTAAAGACTACAGCGAGGAAAAACCTCCTCCTCAATCAATGATCTTCATAAATGAAACACTTCACAGTACAGTAGACATACAGGGTGTCAAAATCAAACGTGTTCAAAGTCAATCATTCAGAAAGGTGTGTACTTTGCGGGTAGAATTGATAGTTGTCCCAGAGTAAATCTTTTTTTCTGCTTGCATTGCAGGAATCAAAACGTAAAACGATAGAAAACAACAACACATTTCCCTCTGGAATGTTCCGTCACCTACAAAGACAAAGATGTCTCTGTCTGTTTCATGCTTTCCCCCCCCCCACCCCTCCCTCTGCGCAAGGTCACCCTCTCTTTCTTATTAGCATTTTATAAATTGTTTTTTGAGGGGAAGCATCTGATTTGTATTTATCGTATGTACGTGCAAGCTTTGCGCTTGACACAGCCTGAATATTCAACAGGACCACAGCATTAACCTTTTAGGGGTAAAAAAAATACAATAAATCCATTTGAATTACACGTTACCAGATGTAGAGCGGTTTGCGCAACAGAGTTGATTGTTTTTGGGGGTGTTCTGATAGACCGGGCAGGGAAGGAATCCATGGAAAATGTGTTGGGTGAAATTGTTTTGTTTGTTGAAATTTTATTTGTATTTATTTTTTTTTTAATCGAAGGTTAGCCAGTCACACAGCTTGTGTGTGGTGTACAGTATATGTGTATTCAAGCCAGTGGTGATTTCAATTCTTGTGCTGTCGCGACACGATGCAAAGAAATACATCTGGGGATCAGGTCATTCTCGATTTCCACCTAGATCCTCTATTTGCTGACAGAACTATTCCCTCAGATCATAAACACACACACACACGCTTTCTCGGCTCACACAAGCCACCATACAGAGCCACAGTGACCTTTGACCTTGTGGCATTGAGCCACATGGCCAGGGTCGTGGCGCGGGCATGACCCGTGTGTCCCGGCAGGCCATGGCATGTTAGTGATCTTCACACATGACTAAACGAACGGCTGGCAGGGGACACTGGGCCAGGGACAGTGGTGAACAGGTCAATCCCTACTCCTAGGGTGGAGCCTAGGCTACACATTAATTTTGTATGAGATGTGGACATCTGAATGTTATACTGGAGAAACACTAACTCTGTTGGGGTTGTATTTGACCTTAAGGCTGGCAACTACATCATCCATATAAAAAAAAAGGACAAGGGGAGGGGGAATGGGTATAGAATGCCTCAGTGGACACTTAGCTTGTGCATACAGTCTATGCATAGTATGCTACTGCTAGCACTACTGAGAGTTGTAGATTCTCAAAGAATACTAAATGTTATTATTACTATGTAGTGTAGATACATGGTATTTATGCATGGTGGCCATGGTTAAAACCTTTTACTGTATTTAAAGTATTAAATATTTAGTAGGATGTAACAGATCATGCTTGGGGAGATGTTTGACTTCCATTAAAGGATTCTGCTTGCTGTCTGTTCTACAGAACAATAATCGCAGACACTGTTGTGAAAGCACAACTTGAAAACAACATCTTTAAGCTCATTATCGTTACGTTAGTGTCAAGGGGAATTCCTAAGCTTCTAGGAGGGAGTTTGAAGAGGAGGGTCTTCTGCTGATGTTCCCCCCGATGCTAGTTGTCTGTGTAGCCTGCTGCCATTTCAACTTTTAAAATCGTTTATTTTTATTTATTTTGGGATTTCCCCGTCTCGTATCGCACGCTAATCTGCATCTCTGTCACACTTTCTGGAAAATAAGTTTTGAGCCATTACCTCTGAAGTGAAGGCGTCTGGATAAACCATGTTTCCTTATCGCCATGGTGAATAATAATTGGGGAATAAACAACCAGGTAAACACAGACAAACTAAAAGAAAAGCACATGGAAGGATGCGCTTCAAGTTGGAAACAAGGGGAGTTGTTTTAATTTTACGTTTATTATTTACACTTTTTGACGCCACTCAACTTCTACATTGTGCATTCAGATGACTTTGGAGTCTCAAAATGGACGCCATTGTCCATTATGGCTTAATTAGACTACGAATGGAGGTTCTGACTATGTGACATTTGAAATACAGCAAATGGCAGAGACACCTGAAAGTCTCAGTGCATTTGGCCAGCTAATGCATTGTCCAGTGAACTACAGTGCGAGGGGTCATTCTACTCAAAACGTAATTTGTTTTTGATGTCTTGGTTGGACACTTTAATGCACGTTCACTGACCTCGGAGCAGTGTAAGAGCAGACAATAACATCCCATAAAAGTGAGTGCTTGCTCTGCTTTTAGTCATTGAATGAAAAAAAAGTTAATAAATATGAAAAGAAAAATGTCTGCGTCACAACATGTGAGATCATTTAGACTGCTACACCAATGGTAACAAATGAAACCCTCCAATGCATACCTTTTTCAAGAGGCAATTTGAAACTGTCAAAAGATATTAACCTGTGCTGCTGTATACTGAACCTGTATCGAGTACACTGGTATGGTGGTCATAAGAGCATCAACCTCTGTCTTGTGTTTGAGAAGTCCCCTTTGTACATTGCAAAGGGTTAGATGAAATCCCCCATTCCTTTCTATCTCTCTATATATATATTTCTTTCTCTCACTCTCTCTCTTCCATCGTCTCTGGCCTACATCCCTCTCTTAGCAACTCTAATTGCCAGGGTCTTTATTTGGTTTCTCCAGAGTCGCGACCGCGGCTGAGAGAAAACTCCTCCAACACGTGTAGTCCTTTGAAAATGGTTTTGTTATATTAATGACATAAGTGCTGTTGGGAAGACCTTGCACTGAGCCAATTGTAAAAACCAATTGTGGGAGTTGTGAGTGTAGCATGTTAATTATCACCTCGTCCTAATGCCTGGCAAATGGAAGGCTGTGTCAAATTTGTCTGACAATTATCTGGTAATATCGCGAGGTGGAGATATACAAGGGACCGGTCCACTATGTTTGGAATACTTAATGTCAAAACAGAGCTGCTGTAATATTTAAGAGTGAATCACTACCTCTATCAATCATTGTTGGATCCGGATACATTCGGTAAACCCACGGTATCCTGTTTAGATGATCTGAAGATGATGATGGTGATGATGAGAAGGAGGGGGATAAGGAAGCTAGTTGTGATGAATATGAGGGTGATGATGGGCATGTGAATGATATTGATGATGTTGATCATGGTCGTAGTGAATATCATGATGATACTAATGTTATTGACTGAATGTAAATTCAACTTACCCTCCTTGTAAAGTGTGTAGGGGAACTATTTATAATTAGATTTGGTTTATTGCTAGAAATTATTTCCATTTGTTGTTTTTTTTAAGCTGCAATAGGTAAAAACAACATTTAATTGGCTGGAAAGTAGTGACACACATTCCACTGGCACTGAGCTGTCTGTTTTGCTGAAAAACTCTGAGGGCCTCATTAGCTTACACAGAATTTCACAACTCCTATATTTTTCCTTCTTTCTTGTTTGACGTAAGAACAATGATAGTAAAAAAATTTATCCTAACATTCAGTACAGTTTGTGTACTGAATGTTCAGAGGAAAATGTCAGTTTTGCATAGTCCAAACTTTTATCCTGCTTTAAAACGATGAACTTGTCCTGGGCTTCTGTGTCATTCATCCATGTTGTTTCAGACTTTGGGACTTGTCAAGTTCAATTCGTTCAACCTTCAAGCAGTTTTAGTTGTGAATCTCATCCACTGACTCTGACATCTTTCTTCAGGGAACAATATGTTCGTACAAAATACACATACACACAAATAAACACAAATTAATATATGCGCACTTACCAAGTGTGCTGAAACCATGAATAAATGGTAATATGTGGAAACAAGAATGCATTAAAACCGCACAAACAAAAACGACTACATAGACAGACTGTTAGTGACACGAGTGGTGAAAGGACATGCAAATCACAAAACCCAAATCAAACGGAACGCACGCTATTTACGCTTGTCTGCTTATGGCTTTTGTTTCAGAGAAAGAAAAGGATTTGGTTAATGCATGGATGTAGGTGATTATGATGCAAATATATGACAATGCTGCTCCAATATGGCCCATAGGTTGACAGGAACAAGTGCAATATGTAGATTCTCCCCCCTCCCCGCTACACACACACCTTATCCCCCCGCTGGAAAAGCCAAGGGCACACGGAGACGGTTCAGTGGGGCGGATCGGCCCCGATGCAACCCAGTGAGAATACTTTGGTCTAGCGTTTAATTAATGACTTTTCCAGTGTTTTCAAATGTAAATACGGGGAGCGGGAGGCAGCCCGACAAGGCATAATGTGCAAAACAGAGGCTTTGTCTCAGGAAAAACATATGAATATTGGATGGCTCACGTCGCCGGCAATTTTGTCCCGTTTTTCTCATTTGATGACTACATTCGTAATTGAGCCCCAATTACGGAACGGGAAGGCTTTTGTGCGTCCGAGACAGAGGTTATGTTTTGCAGACGCCTGCCACACCCGCAACTTCCTGGTGTCTCCAGATGTTTGGCACGTTGGTTTAGAGCTCTGTTCTGAGTCCCTGCTATAAGAAGGTGTGTTCACAGGTGACGATGGTGATTACATCCTTACTCAGCCCTCCTCCCATCGCCCAGCGGACGCCAGGCCCCTAGGCCCTGTTCTGGGACTGAAATCCTTGTTAGCTGCTGATGAAGACTTTCCTTTCTGTGCTGTCAGCAGGAATCAAGATCTGGGCCGTGACTTTAATGTGTCTTAATGAGTCTGAATTATGGATCATCAGTAGCCGTGCTTTTATCACTTTGGCAGTCTGAGCCAAATTAAAAGTGATCTTTTTTGCTAAAGGGACTTTGACTTTAACGACTTAAACTGGCATTGTTGGGGAGGTGTGGGAGGTGTGGGAGGGCTGGGATGAGACTCGACAGACACACTCATCAGAATACAAAGTGATCCGAACTTAGAAGAAAGCGGCGTCGATTATACACCCAATCCTTCACAGCGTGAGCTCAGGACATCAGGGGATTGTAGAGGTGTGTGTGTAGGTATGCGTGCATGTGTGCGCATGTGTGTGCATGCGTGTGTGTGTGCATGCGTGTGTGTGTGTGTGTGTGCGTATACAGTGTATCCCTAATACAGTGCAGAGTGTCCTGCCTTATTATCCCATGTAAATAAGTGGAAGCTCGCCGGAGCAATATTTGCTGAATGTCTACAAAAACAACAACTGCAACTAAAATCCCCCTGTGCCTTGTCCCTTTAAAAAACACATTTCATTATAAAATGATGATAATACCATTGTGGAAACACAAGGCAGAAAACCAATTATTCCTCCCTTGGCACAGCCGAACCACGGACGGTCACGCACGTAAACAGATGAGGTCAATCGTCCTCTTGGTGTCCTCAAACAGCCTGGAAGAAACAGAGAAAGAGAGAGAGAGACAGAGAAAGAAATAAAGAAAGAAAGAGAAAAAAAAGGTATTTCCAGGAGTCAGCAACTACTCGGGCCTGAGAGAGAGGGAGGGAGAGAGAGAGAGAGAGAGAGAGAGAGAGAGAGAGAGAGAGAGAGAGAGAGAGAGAGAGAGAGAGAAAGAGAGAGAGAGAGAGAGAGACTTAGGGGCTTTGTACACTTCTTCGGGAACTCGATAATGAGCAGAATTCCCTCTTTCCCAGCCGAACCCACCAAAAGCGGCACTCGAAACGTGTTTCACTATTTGTAGCTCCAGTCACTCTGTGTTAGCATACAATTTGGTCATTTGCCGCATTACAATATTCAACACAATATATTCCACATTATGTGGATAGCTGATTGACGTTTTTATGAGGTATTGGGTTGGTGTTAAGTATGACAGTTTGGATCTAGGATGTAGTCACTGAGAAAACAGTCTAAGCTATTACAGCAAGTACCAGTACAGTCCCCACCACCACCATCATTACCTTCAAAATTAGTGACAGGCAACGCATTAATGGGACACACAACACTGGTGGACTGACTATTATTGGAGCCTGTCAGTTTGCTTCTACAATATGTCTTCTTCCTTATTAATCGTCCTCAAGAATCCAAGGGGCGGAAAAATTGCCAGAAGATTCACCCTAAAAAGTTTGTCATTGTCGATATGAATCGTTCCAAGTAATAAGATGTCAGTGGGATCAGCCCATCTCTGGGCAGAGGGGAGGGGGAGCAGGCCAGCACATCCTCCCGTGCCCGCTGGCATGTTCATCTACAAAATGTCAATTGGGTTCAGATTGCTGGAACTGGGCGACTGAATCATTAGTTTTAATAGACACATTCCTCACAAACAGGGTGATGTCAAATGCTGCAGCCCTCAATATGAAGCCTTAATCAATCTCTTGGAGTGCTCGTCTCTCTCTCTTCGTTCTCTCTCTTTTTTCCTGCCCATCCCTCCCATCATCTTACCATTTGCCACCCTCCTCTTTCTGCTATTCTTGCTTATACCATTACAGTAGTGCAATGGCATGAATCCTAGGTAGATGATCAAATAATCATTTGATTTTAAGAGGAAGACTAAGATAAATTAGCAGATTCTCTTGTCGTGTCATCATCTGAACTCGCCAGTCTAAACGGTTTTGGATGATTGTCCTTTAATTTCAACCTTTACATTACATTACATTTAGTCATTTAGCAGACGCTCTTATCCAGAGCGACTTACAGTAAGTACAGGGACATTCCCCCGAGGCAAGTAGGGTGAAGTGCCTTGCCCAAGCACACAACGTCATTTGACACGGCCGGGAATCGAACTGGCAACCTTCTGATTACTAGCCCGCTTCCCTAACCGCTCAGCCACCTGACTCCTCCCTTTAGTGCATTTTTTTATCAATATCAAAGACAAAGAGAGTTCCAATATGTTGCCAGCAGCCGACAGCTCCACAAAGGTTCCAAGTAACCCTGAGATTTTGTTTTTATAGGGGAGCGAGGAAATCAATATATTTTTTTTCCTAAACTGTTATTGAGAGTCGAGACTTCCATGTGGGTCCCCGTTATCTGAAGGTCAATCAATACAACTTTGGGTTAGCCTGGGTTTGTTTCTAAAACTTCAGTCAAAATTGGACTGTGTTGAAACTTTAAATTGACTTCAGGCATCTGAGATCTCCAGTCTATCTGATGAGACATATTCTCATTGACACGTACTGTGTGTTTACTGCGTTGAACAAACCACAACAACCCTAAAAAAAAAAAACAAGACATCATGTCACGCTCACAACTGATGCACAACATGGCTATTCCAAGAAAATCATGTTCCCATTTGCGTCGTTATTTCATAAAGTTGGTTTTCCTGGTCAGATTGACTGAGAATTCAAACATTGTTAGTCCACCTATATCGTGTACACGGTTCCCTCTGCATTACATTTACATTTAGCAGACACTCTTATCCAGAGCGACTTACAGTAAGTACAGGGACATTCCCCCCGAAGCAAGTGGGGTGAAGTGCCTTGCCCAAGGACACAACGTCATTTGGCACGGCTGGGAATCGAACTGGCAACCTTCAGATTACTAGCCCGACTCCCTCACCACTCAGCCATCTGACTCCCATTAATGCCTACCAATTCAGTCTGCCATCGCCAGCATAATGGACAGGAATCAGCCAGAGGTGAGAGCGAGGTAGCGCAACATAGAGCAAGAAAATGCTGTATGTTTTCACCACTGACCTGAGAAAAAGTCCACGGATCGGGTTGGATAGCTGAAGGAGCAGCAAGCCTGTGTAGCATGTCTAATAATAACATGTCTATAAATATGCAGTTAGAGCTTTGCCACGGCAACCATAGGGACCCCGCTCAACGTCCTTTGAGGAAGTCGCTCCAACTAATGAAGTTCGGAAGCTTAGAGCAATTAGACACATCAAAGCTTGAACCTGGAAATTAATTAGGCTCTTTTTCTCCTTCGGAAGAAGCATCTAATCAACAGGCAGCTAATTAACATAGCACCATCAATACAGGTACCTGTGTCGTCACTTTTCAGGCCACAATTGGGTTTACAGTGTATATGCAGCTTAAGGTGAGAAACACAATGAGAGCAGAAAAACATAGCAACGTTCGAGGTGTATTTAAGGGATTTCATTATTCTTGTTAGAAAGTCTTTTTGAATAATTACATTTACATTACATTTACATTTAGTCATTTAGCAGACGCTCTTCTCCAGAGCGACTTACATTAAGTACAGGGACATTCCCCCCAAGGCAAGTAGGGTGAAGTGCCTCGCCCAAGGACACAACGTCATTTTCGCACGGCCGGGAATCGAAATGGCAACCTTCTGATTACAAGCCCACTTCCCTCACCGCTCAGCCACCTGACTACTATAATGGACCAACACGTGAACTACACGTGGTTGATGGATGTTTCAGCATACTTCTGCGGGAGTTTCAACATTCAATCTGGGAAATGATGCCGTTAACTAGCAGGTAGGGCAGGTAAGTCCTACGTCAAGTTTGAAGTACCTAAGATCTAGTCGATTTTGTTTCGGTTACTTGTTTTCCAACTCTCTTGTTGGTCAACGTCGGGCGTCTTCGCACAATGTACCATTTTGTAACACCTAGTGTTGGAGTTTGTTCAACTAAATATCAAAAGCTTTACAGAACTTGGGTGCGTCATATCAAAGGGACTTATGGTCTCTTGTTAACTTTTAATGTCAAAGGAAGCGCTGACATTCGCTGAACTCTCCGATCGTTTTCAGAGCTTCATTAGCCGTCCCAATCCGGCTCTGGCGTGTGAAGTCACATCAAAGCATTGGAAATCACACGCTCATTCGTGCTAATGAACCGCTCCTTCAAACACAAACTCACATTATGAACGACACCTGATTTTTAAATGGGAGGTGTAATACAGGATGTGCGTTCGTCTTTTTTTGTAGTTGCGATGGGGGGCTGGGAGAGGGGGGGGGGGGTGTTACTTATCCTTACAGATGTATTTTTCTATTTGTTTTCTACATTTTGTGAGGTCATTTAACAACGTCATGAGAATTAAATCACCTATGTTTAATATTTCACAAAAAGACAATGCGTCGCATGAACTTCTGTAAAGTTCAATGTATCAGTTTGTTTCCATGACTCCATTTGGTGCTTTTTAACCTGCTTCTTGTTCATAAATTAATCACTCCCTCAGCCACTATGCAGGGGGAAATTAATGTAGCTGAATGTGTTTTCCCTTCAGGGTAAGCTGTGATTAACGAGTTGGGCTTGCTCTTTGTCATGCTGCTTTGAACGAGGAAAAAGTATCACAATAAAAATATGACAAAAAAAAACGTTCAGCACTGTATATCAACACATATCGATCGGAGCATTTCTTGCATTTTATGAGATACTGGAAAAATACGGTATACAGTAAAATGTTTGGGAAAAGTTGACAAATGACAAAACATTTGATTTATTGTTACAGTAAATGAACCAGAATAGTTGATTATACATTAAAGCGACAAATCCTTGCTATAACAAGTCAATTTTTTAGGGACCCTGAGGTCTGTCTCTAATCTGTCTCTCTCAGTCCTCACACATAAAAGGCCAGACAAAGGCAGAGCACAGTTAGCCACCAGTGGGGAGATCTTATTTACAGCTAAACTGCCTCTTTTACTGCCTGGCACCTCTGTGTGGCCCCTACGGTTTAGTTCTTCTAATCCATCATCTTTTTTTCCTCTCATACTTCTTCCAACCTCCATCTATTGCTCAGGGGTTTTAAGTCCGACAATTGTGAAAATTCCATCCCCCAGTTCGACATTTGAGTTTGAAAGCATGGTGTTCAGCTCCTTGCTTCTGACTTGTGCTTTATTGGAGCTACTGTTTCACGTAGTTGTGATTAAATAATACTGCCTTTCCTGACTACCCACATTTTCCACATGTTAACATAACTTGCCCAAGGCTTGGTCAATAATACTGTACAGTATGTACAACTGGGAATATTGGATTATTTAGGCAAAATGTAAAACATCATAAATAACTTTCACTTTTGAGTATCCAAGTCAGAAAAGGAAGCAAGTTATTATAACTGACTACTTTCTCAGTTTTATACTAGGTACAAATCTAGCAGAACAAAATAGCTCACAACCCTGGGCCTGGGAGGGAAAATCAATATCATGACGCTCAACTTTTCTCCAAACTGTCAGCAGGATTGTAAACCCGGAGGAAGAATTCATCATTTGCATAGTGGGTTACCCTTAAACGGCCTGACACGAGTAATAAAAATGTATTACCTTGCCAGGACATGGGGCTATGTGCTGAGTGTGGAGTCTAATGCTGCTGAATAAGCTCACTACACAACTTGTCTCCTGAGTTCATCCTGCAAGGGATTGATCTTATAATTGTGGGAATGACACCTCTTGCACAGTGTTATTGCCAACACTCTTTCCCCCTCTCTCGTGTGTCTCAGGGTGATAGCAGTTTAGGCCTTCGCTTTCACAAAATGTTTACTTGCCGTAGTGCTCTGAGCAATGGATCCCTACTGGACTTGAACAGGTATTTATGCAAGCACAAAACTCTGTTGATATTCAACACATTTCTCCCCCGGATAAATTCAATGTTTAGGTGAAGCTTCACCGCCAGATACTGAGAGATAAAGCAAAGCATGTTCAAATTTGACGTCCAAACTCAAACGAAATGTTCCTGCCGGTAACTTATCAACAGGATAAAAACAAATCGAATCAATTTCTGCGTGGTCTTTAAACCAGACCACCTTTTACAAAACAGGCAAATTAAGTCCATTAGCATCCAGACAAGGAGATCCCAGGTGCAGCATTTAAATGCCACGTGCTTTATAAACAAGCATTTCATCAATTTCACTAGTGTAGACCAACAAGAAGTGTAGCAATTTGTTCCATTTAATTATTAAAGTTTCCATAGCCAAAAAGTACTGTTTGTCACCCAAAAAAGAAAAACATGATGTCACTGCCAGTGTCGAGACCTGTTACACAAGGGAGGTCGGTAGACCCTGTTTATTGATAGCTTTCTGTGAAACTACATGACAGCAGATCAAACAAAGCCTAAGATTAGCTTGACCGAGGGATAGAGCTAATGACAAATAGCATGTCCCCAGGCCTTGCTAAAGTTTCAGCATGCGGCCGGGGTTAAACACAACTCCATTACCAAGCTCCCAGGCACACCTAATGGATCGCTGAGACATAAATCACAGCCGAGGCTCCTGTTTAAAAATGTACTCGGAGCTCCTTTACTCCTGTCTCCACCTGAGGTGGCCGTGCTCGGCGAGGTCGGCCACTGTTCAAACATCAATCGCTCAGGTCTGACGGGCCGGGCGCACCTCCTCGTCCTTCCTCTTCCTCTCCCCCCCCTCTCCTTTACCACACAGCCGTGACAAGAGAACTGAGAAAGGCCGAGGGAACGCTGTCGGATGCGGGGTGGGTGTCAGCGTGTGGTGAAGAAAAGGGGACGGATGCTGTACCGGAGCCCGTTCATCCCAGTGGAAACAGGAGTAGCTTCGCCGGGCCAATGCTAGGGCTGCCTGGCGCATTCGATCCGAATGGAAGCGGTTTCGAAAGACGACGTCCACGTTCGTGGCCCCCTTTTCCGGTCCTTACCTCGACAAGTGCTCCGGCACGTTCACGCAGTCCCAGCAGACTCTGCTGGACAAACACACGCATCGGGGCGACAGCTCATTACGAGAAGGATGACACAGCCTTACTGTGTGGTGAGTGGCCATTATCGACCTTCTCTCCCCCCTGCACAGACAGCCCCCCCCCCCCGTGCTGGATTGTGACAGAGGTCAGGATGGAGGGAAGAGATGAATGTATAAAAGCATGCAATGGGTGAGGGTGGGGTGAGGGTTAGGCTGGGGTGACTCCTCTGGGGCATTAGAGTGAGGGATGACCCATCCATGTTAACTATCGGATCACCAATGACCCATCGAGAAGGGCAGTGTATTTGTCTGATGTAGTCCAAGCATGAAAAGTAGAAAAGATATACAGTACAGTGCTTCAGAAGATAAAGCATATATAATAATTGTTCACACACACCCAATCCCCGCGCAAACATTTTATTAACAAAGCAAACATGAAACTCTTTTTTTTACACAGCTGTGGGGTAGACGTGATCATGAACTTCAAGTTCATAAACAAATAAACAAACTCAAGTTAGTTCAGAAGAGGGGTTTCTAAACTCAGACGTTACATCCAGCGCACACACTTTTCGGTTGGTTAATAGGGTTGGATTAAGCCCATCAAGTGGTGTGGTGTGTGATAAGCAGTCTCACAGGGCCTGTAGGGGGCTGGAAGAGCTCTTGTAATAAATGGTTGAAGCGCTACTGATGCACAGCCATCATTAACAGCCGATAATTACTCAGGGTATCTCTGTGGAGTGTGTGTGTTTTAGAGTTGTGCCATGTGTGTGTGTGTGTTTTTGTAGACACGGAAAGGGTACTAATGGATTGAACGTGTCATAGATGCCTGTGTGAGTATGTGTTGATGACAAGGAAATCATTTGAGTAGGACCTGTTGCACTTACATTACTCAGGGGATGCATGAGGGATATATCTAAACCATAAACATTTATCTGAAACGGTTTATAGGTCGAACAGTGTCATTCACTACTACAGTAGTTCTGTGCCCTTTCAACATGTGTTCACAATACATAGTATCATACCTAAAATGGTGCTGCAAGGCTATAGAGAAATGTGATTCCATACATAAAATGGTTGTAAAAAAATGACAAAATATTGATGTTTTCCCACAACAATATCACCTAACCTTGGACGAGAACTGAAATCATCACCCCATAATAAAAGGTTGACACACTTCCCGAAGTAGTTTACACAAATGCTAGGGCCTCTAACAAACGTGTCTAGTGTTGTATTGGGTTTTTACACAGGATAGCCATATTTGTCTGCGTGTTATTATTCACCTGCAGTGTATCCTTACAGCACAAGCATGTTGACTGAATGGCATCGCTATGGAAACGCCTGGCTTCAGTGACAAAGCGACAGAATAGAAATCGAAGAACAAAGACAATTATGCTCTCAAGTAGCTCTCGAAACCTGTTAAATGATTCAATAGACTGTCTTACATTGGGAATTCCAGACATTAAGCCCTTAAGGACTTTAATACATACCCTACAGCTCCATGAATGCCGTTTTTAAAAAGCTGTGCTTTTCCTCCGTCGCAGCCACACGGACATCAAAGAAACAAAAGAGTGTCACAGCTGGAGTGTGGCGCTCAAGCAAATGGAGCAAGCCCAACTCCTGCCATTCTTTTTATTTCTTTGGCACTTGAAGTGCCACTCTTCCAAATGCTGGCATCTAAGTCCAGTCGTAGCAAATGAGCTTTCTGAGACCCAAATCAGAAAGTACAGGTAAGATAAAAAGCCAAAGGTCAACAAATCCAAATCCACAACTGACATCTAAATCCCAAACTCCACTGTCATTGTGTCAACAAGTGTCTCAGTGTCAACTCTAAGACATTTGCGTCAAACGAGAGTCCCGCTAAAACACACCCCCTGGAAGGGTGGCCTTAAGATTGAAAGCCTATCCCAGGCTGGTCTAGTTTGGCCCCGGATCAGAGGTTAAATGAGCAGCGTCAGGCTGCAGCAGACGGGGGAGCAGAGAGCCGCAGAGGAAGATGTGGGAACTTCACCCCGTTGCAATTAAACAGAGAAATGGTGCATGAAATACCAGGGTTAGAAAAAAGAGAGTGGGGAGGGAGAGGGAGAGGGAGAGGGGGAGGGGGAGGGGGAAGGAGAGCGGGAGGGAGAGGGAGAGCGGGAGGGGGAGGGAGAGAGAGAGGGGGAGGGAGAGGGAGAGCGTGAACGAGAGGAAAGCGTGAGAGAGGCAGATAGTGACGTGAAAGTCAAACGGCAAGTGAAAAGGAAAGGGATGGCAAAATGAGAAGGGATGAATGGAAAGGAGAAGTTAGAAGGGACAGTGGGTGGGGGAAGTCAGAAAGAAAGACATGATGAGAGAAAAAGAGGACAAGTAGTGGACATTTTGCAGACCCAGTATATGCTCTGAGTAGAGGCCTAGGGAATGCATACAAAAAAAAATGGGAATGGTTTCCGAGAGTATATGTGAAAATGTATGTACAGATTTGCTTTCAGACATCTTCAAGCTTGTTCAAGTTTGACCTCTGGAAAACTGCTGGATGTCTCTCCACCACTCGGATAAGGTATGCATGCTTTTTCATAGTTTGCCGGTGTTCATTGCCCCCTCCTCGACCATTTCCTGTGACCGTGCCTGTCTCATTCTGTCTTCCTTGAGTCCTTTGTCTCCAACGACAAAGCTGACCTGTCACCTGTCAAGAGGCTCGTCATGTCTCCCACACAGCCTCATTATTCACCTTCTCCGTGGCGATTACTGCAGACACACATGGACACATGATCCACAGTTCAGCCTCATCCCTGTTGTCACATGTGGGACACATGCAACAACAAAGGGAAGGAGGAAACATGGAGCTGTGGCACGGCACGCTCCAGGATGCGTTTCTTTATCAAAATTTCAGTCTAAGGTTTTGTGAAGTCAGAGCAGGCTTTTCTTATCATTTGTCCTTTGCCATGTGGCTGAAAATTGTGAAGATTGACATGATGGCAATGATGAGAGTCTTTGTAAAAATGTTCGGATGACCTAAATTCTCGGAAAAAAAAGTCTCAAAAAGATTCTACCCTATTGAACTAGTCAGTCTCTCACAAATTTCCTTCACAATTTGATTTTCATATGACTCTTGACCTTTCTCCTTTCATAGAATTGATTGCATTATTTCTCAAGGAGAAAAATTAATGTTTAGCATTTAGAAGTCAGAGAGGTTGCTTATTCAGAAGTGGAAAACTAGTGTTAGGTAAGTTGGACTTCAGAGGAACTAGGATGGAACATATTTGAAAAGGTTGAGGGCACTTTAAAAAGCAAGTTAAGTGATTTATGGGACCACAGACTCTGCATGAAGCCCCAGAAATTGTTCAATTCAACTGTATGTTATCCAGGCTCTAAACCACGGCCACAACCTTCCTCATGGTGCACACCAACCCCCAGCCCAGCACCAGCAAATAAAGTCTTTGGGCTTAAGAGGGCTGATAAAGGGAAGCTGTTAAAGGGGTTGTGAAGTAGGACCACTGCCCGAGGCTCTATGTTGGTAGGAGTGTGAAGACTTCATGGACTCGAAATGGTCTGTAATAGGGAACACGGCTCAGCTGCTAAGTGTCTCTTAATGGGAGGCCCAAAGTAAGCCTGCAGGGTGGAAAATCTCCCAAGATTTGCCCTTAAACTTCTAAATGTGACAGGAGCGAGAGAGATTTCAGCTCTAAATCAACTGCACATTGAGTGTATCTACTGCAGACTGGCCAAAACTAAACTACTCCACCGCATGGGGGATAATGACATACTTAAATACTCTAACACAGTCATATCCACACTCGCACACACACATCATCACATCAACAACAAACTCCGTTCAGACACACATTGCTTATGAGTTTGAACTAGATGAGCCAATTTAAGACAGCTTTCCAACTCGGATTATGAATTATTGTAGCCGATCGATTGCCTCGGCAAAGAAAATGAAAAAGAATGAAACAGATTAAAACCTGAAATGGATAGGTGTGGATCCATTACCTCCCTGTATGTGCACTTGCTCTCACAGAGTCCCAGAATTGCCTACATCTCCACGGCATTCTGATCCACACCACCGCCCCGCCCCCTCTTTTCCTCCTTCATCTAATCCAGGAAGAGGAGTTTAATTTACTGCCCACAGGCCTCTCACACAATTTCTTTAAAAGTACATTTTATGAGACCGCAATTTCATTTCATAGAGGCCTGTACAGTAAATCCTATTTGCAAAGCGTCATACGCGGCTACATTAACATGACAAAAGTGCCAGTCTGCAGTCCTCGGCTGGGCTTTCGCTCGTATTATCGCCTGCTGAGGTGCTTTATAGGACACTAGAGTACCAGCCCTGTCCATCAGCGAAGTTGCGGTGTCGGTGGAAGACACAGGAGGAGATGGCACAGGAGATAAAGTCGGCTTAGAAAAGACAAACAACAGTAAACATGAGACATGAATCACAGTGATCGCGGCTTCGCAGATGGAAAAGAAGACAAGCCCCAAACTAGTTTCCCCCTCATTACAGCAGCTACTAAACAGTTATTGTATAAGGTGGCACACACTGCTTTCGTGGCATGTGAACTGAACAAGATAAACAGACACATGCTCAACTTGACATAGAAATACTCAAGTTAACTTGCAGGGGTGTGCCTTAATGGACGTGCCTTGATGTTCCTCAAGTGCCAATTCGGCACCTCTTGAAAAGATCCATGACAACACTTCACAGTAAAACTTATTAAAATAAGAGGCAGTCATGAATGAATGTTTTAACGCATGCGGTAAACTGAAAGGTTTTAAGAGGATGTTATCAACATGTCATGATCCACTGTGCTTTTCATACCCTTCTGAGTGTTGGCATTTTTGGTGTGATGGAGTGTTGTGCAACAGAAGGCACCATATACTTGTCTGAGGTCAGCACAAGGAATTATTTACCGATAGGCTGCTCGGAAATCCCTTTAAACTAACATTTTATAAACAATGCCCGGCTTTTTGTTCCCCCAAACACAGCAGGCACTCGTCATTCATTCCTTTCCACCTATGTAAAAGTAGAAAATCCATTAGGTGCTTCAGGGAAGAGAGAGGCCCTATGGTGATGTGACAGCATGAGGAGGCACGTGCTAGCGATGCTAGCGTTCACACCTGTCATTAATGAGCCATGATTGATTTCAGCATCAGTGCCACAGAAGCTCACCTCAGCTACCTGACGGATGCTAAACATGGGTCTTGTGTCTTTCCTGACCGTGCCACAACTCTGCTGGCTTGAGTTGAGCGTGGGTAGACGGATGGACGCTTTACACTTATCAGCTTTTTCGGGCCAAAATGGACACAAAGTGAGGACTTGTTTCACAAACAAGCCAAAACAGGAGAATATAATCTTGGTTTTGACAATAGAGCTAAGTGCATTCTTCAGGTTTCTGCTGAGTAGGGCTTCTGTGTACAAAATAGGCTTGTAGCTTGGAACAGGGCTATTGTGCTTATGTCATTATGAACCTTAGCCAGATTTATCATACATAGAGATGAACACAAATCTGGAGCCAATGAGAATTTTTTTTTTGACGAGCCGCAAATGAAAAATGAACATCGCAAAGAAAAACACTGCACTGTGTTCGTTGCATCTTTCCCACTGCATTATTTAACACTTATCAAGCCGTCACGTTTACAATTTTTTTAAATTAAACATCAGAGTACGGAGACAGGAAAGAGAGAAAGGGGTTGGAAAAAATGAATCTGGCACCCCCTAAGCCCACAATCAAAAGTTCACAAACTGCTGCCTACGCAGATTTACAATTGTAACCTTCCAATGTGTGACATTATTTACATAAAGGATTCAGGCTGGGTGGAATGTTAATTATTGATGGTAGCAGTTATGAATGATTTATAACGAGAGCCAATCAAAATCTGCTGTCTCCCGGCACCACCTAAGGAGTATTATATATTTATAACTCAAGGACATGCTGTCATTGTTTAGTCCTACCTACCAGCTCCAGGGTTACAGTAGAAAAGGATTTGTTTCCCCCTCCCGGTGCTTCTCCCTTCAAAGACTCACGATTGGTTGTTCAGCAAAAATGTTACTTTGGAGCGATGTGTCTCTCCGAAAAACGTGCAAAAAATGCGATTCCACGGTCGCTTCTACAGACCCTTTTCCTTAGCCCATTTATTACAAACAAACAAAACAACAACAAACTTCCAGTGCCCTCACGGCCTCACCATAGATAGCGTTCCGTTGTCATCGGGGAACTCAGTCTGGAGGAGTCTCTCCCTTAACATCTGTGTAAGAACTGTGTGTGTGCGTGTGTGTGGAAGGGGTGATTTATAAAATTAGTGGGATGGTACATTTACTATAAATCACTGCTCGAAATAAAATGGTATGAAAACCCGCCAAATTCCCCTTCTATGTACTTCAGATGTGTAACACCCCGACTGTTCTACCTAAAGAGGACTTTAGCAGCATGGGCAGCTTACATATAAGCTTAAATTGCTGCTAAGCTTTTTCTATCTCATTTACCAGCTTAAAGTCCAAACTGGCCACATAGCTACATCCTGTCTAATCCAGTTTAGGTGTCAGGCCTAATGAATAGAGACAGGAAGAGCATGCTATCAGCACCACGATAATGTTAGGCCACATATGAGGCCCTGGAATATATTTTCAGAGGGGAATCGGATGCGTTTCTGAAATGTGCACAGCTAATCAGGGGATCCCCAGGTCTAACTCATGAGAGTGCCAGAGCAGTGCACAGTCCAGAGTCTCTACCCTCGTAATTGTTTTGCGTTCATTTCAATCATAACTAATGATGCTTTCAAGTGCACATTTAGTCCGGTTTCATTAACAGTCATGCTTTGCGATAGTGATGAATGCAATCAATTAATACAGAGCGCGTAGCAATAAAGTATGCTGGTGATCACTGTAAACTGAAAAGGAAATACATTTGCTTCCCTCATGCATGTGATTATCACCCTCGGGTGCAGCAAAAGGCGATTGGGCTAAACTGATCTGAGGGCTAAATTAACCTCACTTCTGATATGCACAATTGTAATTGGAGGTCAGGGGTTGTCATAAAGACGTACCATTGATAATTATGTACCTTTCAACCTTGGAAGTCAATTAACTCCTTTAAACATCTCTCCACTACCTGGGGTTCATAGGTCATTAACCCTCACATTCTCTGTGACGTGGGTTCCCCATGTGAGGTCAATGAAAGGTCTTTTTCCGCTCGCGTTTTGGTCCATGACTCGGCACTGATTGTGAAGCAGATCCTGAGGTTTACATTTGAACCCTTCAAAACGATGGGCTTCTGCTACCTCTGCTGGTGGAGCACCGGCGTGCGACCCTGTCCCGATCGCCGCCTGGCAACGCAGGTGCTGAAGTTCATTCCCTCCCCTCAACTCATTTAACAACCTCAAATTTACTGTGAAGATTTAACGCCTGGGTGAACCCGGACCCAGACAATTTCAACAAAGGGATAACGCGCTGTATCATACAGACGGAGGTAAATCAAACGGAGGGGAGCGTGCAGTAAACCTGCCCATCTCAGTCGGGGTAGTGAACGCAGCCTGGCTGGTACACCGAGCTGGTGAATGATCCTCCCACCCCTTGACTCCTACGCTGGCACCAGCCTATTGTTGAGAACACAGTCTGTTCTCTACTTGGTGGAGGTTTACTGTGAGAGGATTAAAGGGAAAAAAAACTTGGTTCGAGGGTAAGATCCGGACCAAAGACAATTCATCGTTGTGTCTCTGGTCGAAAACCCAAGGAAAACCCTGCAGCAAACAAAGACTGTTGACCGTAAACTGTCTTTATTTCTGAAAAAAAAACGTTCCATGTTTGGACATAGCTACTGCCCTGTTTCTAAATGACTGATCTCATCCTTGGCAGGAAGTCGAGGAGAAATGCAACCTTGTGTGTTTTCGTACGTTTCAATTCCGAGGCTTTACATATTTATGAGCATTACTCAAGGGCCTCATCTCATGATAATCTGTGGCTGGTCTCATGATGGTGGTGCTCACATCTCTCCTCCTCCTCAGGATCTGTCTCCTGGTCGATGAAGCGGAGCATCCAGACAGGGTCATGGTAGCCTTAACCTGCCTGTCTACAGTGAAGATAGCCAGCCAACAGCGTCATAGCTCCCTGTGTCTGTGTATTCGGTTTCACCATACGTATTCACATTGTCTTTGTATTGCGTGTCTTATTGCTGGCTTCAATTCCCTCTAGTCCACATTTCATACATGAAACAAACCTGACTTACTAATAATTAAAAAAAATACATCGGACATGTTTTTATAGCAAACTTTCATTCCATTTGTTAGCAGTAGATTGCTCCCTTCTCAAAAACACCAGGCTAACTGACAAAGTGTTTAACGTTCGCTAGAACGGCAAAAGGACAGTCTTACCCTTATTTTAAGGGCTGGTAAACACTTTAGTCCCCGCTGCACGGCAGACCTGACACAGCCGCCCCCCCCCCCATTCCTCCGGTTTGTCAACTCCTCCTTCAATCCTCTCTCCATCCCTCTCAAGCGCTAAATCCCACATCGCCAATTCAGAACAGACGCCCAACTAGGCTCAACTTGTTTGCCAACATGCCATCCTTCATCCATACCCACAGATCAGCCACGAGGCACCTTCCGTCATACACCTCCTCCGATGGACTGTCGATCGGAGCCAGTGTTTCCGTCCCCACGCATGCCAGGGTGCCCACCGTCCTTGGGGGGTTCACTTCAGCGTCGGCCAGGCTGCACATCCTTATTCCAGCTGGTTTGTTTGTGAGTCGGCGTGGTGTCGTTGGTGTACGACGCCAACATGACCATGGTGTTTGGAAAAACGTCTGAGGCCGGGCCAGCATCTTGCTGCTTTGGGACGGCCGGTCAAGTCGTGTCCAATCAGCGAAAGACATTTGCATACATGCAAAGTTTGACTGTGTGATGAAGAGATGAGCAGGAACGGCGGAGTAGTCTTCAGGGAACCAAACTCAGAGTTCATCATACTGTATTATCCTGCTTCATAACCCCAAACGGAACCATGACAGTTGGGCTCACCTCCTCATTTTGAATTCCCTACAAAAGTGACCTTGACTTTGATACCTTTATGCAAAAAGGAACAAAGGACGTGAGATGAAAGAGTGCCAAAGCTCCCGTTTGAATCAGGAACTTTGGCTAAGAGAAATAAAAGTACCACTCCTGCAGAAACTTCCGCCGCGCCAAACTCCGTGCAGACCTCTGGGGGAACCTCAGCCAATGAGGAAGTCATTGTTTTTACCCTGATTAATCAAGGCTGCATTCCAAAAGACTAACTACCGACTCATTGTTCTGCTGAGCATTGTTCAACCGGAAATTATGTGGCACGTTTTTTTTTCACCGGGGGAAATTGAGAGGGGGAGAGAGAGCAAACGAGAGAGCGAAAGAGAGAGGGTGAAGGCAGAGGGAAAACAGAAGAAGAGGGATGCAGGGAGGAAAACAAAGAGATAAAGAGAGAAAAATGAGGAAAGCAGAGCGACAGAGAGATAGAGGGAGGGAACAGGGAGAGAGAGCGGGATCCTCAATGACTGCGGAGGAGTGCAGACCAATGGGGATCAGTGTGTACAAGGCGGCAATTAGAGTTGATGAAGTGCTTTCCCCCCTAGCCCCCCCTTCAGCGGCCATTTCCCCCAGCGGGCACTGCAGCAACGCTTCGTATGCGTCTCCACTGTTGGAAGATCTCATTAAAGACCACAAGATGACACATCACTTATCTCTATCAAACATATGCATAACCGGTCCTCCCTCGATCCCCCTCTCCCTCCCTCTCTCTCTCTTTTTATCTCTCTGAGTGTTTCAGTCTGCCTCTGTTTGCCTCGTATTCTCTTCCTCTACGGTTTCTCCCATATTCACTGCCTCTCCCTCGCTCCAGACTCTTCCACAGCCAACCCCCCCCCCCCCGCCGCCCCCATTTTTGTCTCTGTCTCTCCCAGAAATGAATTGTCTCAGAATCAGAGTCATTAGGACGTTAAGGGGAGGGTGGGGGAAGACTCAATGAAATGGAACAACTTCCTTCATTAGGAAGCAAATCGCTGGGTTTTCTTTTTCTGTGGCGAGGGTGTGAAGAAGGCTGGGGGAACAGGAGCGAGCTCAGGGCTCCTTTTAAAGTAAATGGCACAGTAATTGGCATAATTAGCACTATAAAGTCAAGACGAAAGCCATGAGAAAATGAAAATTAATGCCGATTTCAATGTAGCAAATTGCTCCTTAAATCATATTTCTATTACATTTCGAACAAGCCTTTTAAGTGAGTTAAGCAGCCTTTATTTAGAAGATTGGATTCTTGGTGGGGACCGGATTTGCAATTTCCGATAGTGAATGAACCCTGTCTGTCAGCAAGCATGGGACTTGAAAAGGTCCCGTTTCCCAAACAATTGGAGCAAGCTGCTAAGCCGAGTCAATTTGCTGTCTGACGCCCTGACTTACAGTCATCCTCATGTTTCGGCTAAGCCACACAGGAAGTCGCTCTCAGGAGTTCTTGCTAAAACCTCTTTGGTCCAATAGAATAAGGGGAACAAATGAAACATAATTATTTAATTTGTTTTTGTTCTTATTTTTTTGCTGACATTTTGTAACAGGTTTTCAAAGAGTTATGAGTGAAAGGTTCATAAAAAGACTTCAAAACGAAGATATAACAAATTAGGGGGTTCAGATGGCAAGGTTCGTTGGCTGATACAGGGATTTACGGTCATTGAATTACTGCATACCTGAAACTCTAACTGACAGTGCCCTGTCTCAGTCTTAACAGTGAGACGAAGTAAGGAGAGAGAAACAAAGAAAATGAGAGGAGAAGTCGCATACTGCCGGGCTACTCTGAGAAAAATCAAGTTACAGAACTCAAGAACAAGTTGTCCTTGGTATTGTCACCGTTTTTTCCCATGACCACAGACACTTCATGTTGATATAACATGTAGGTCAAAGTCATAAAAATGGCTCCGTGATTATATGGTACATACTGCAATTGAATGTACAAGAAGCGTCTCTTTCTTTCTCTCGCTCCCTTCTCCATCCATCCAACATTTCTGTCACTCACACACTGCGCCCTCCACTCCAAAGGAGCCAATGCGCTCCAAATCTCTCCCACTGATCTCCTCCGGCAAAGTCTGACCCACGTGGGATCCCTTTGCTAATCACTGCCCAAAACCACAGAGACGCTCACAGGCAGGGAGATAAAAAGAGCTCCTGGCTTTCCTCAGCTTTACAGGCCTCTGTGGCTGTCTTCCTGCCACAACGTTTGAGAGACAGGTTTTTTTTTCTCCTCAGTGAAAGTTGATATCGCCCTCAGACAGTGGGGTGGAAGACTATCTTTAAGTCTCTCAGTTCCACCCAGGGAGTATTAAGGAGGAATGACGAGAGTCAGCAATGTCACCTCAATGTTGCGACAGCACCCGGGCAATCATACTCGGTGGCTGGGCCCCCTGCCCCGCACGCTCATTGTTTTGAAGTTTTCAAAATCCCCAAAAGGCTCCCATTCTTTTCCACGTACCCTCCCATAGGGTCGTAGCATTAAGACAGAGCTGCTGAACACCGCAGCAGACCTCGGGATCAGGGCTTTCCTTCGCATGGATGCTCGGAATCCACAATTAGCGAATTTCATTACCATTACATTACCATTTGATTTGCCCGTGTGTCCGGGAGCCATCGCGGAGGAGGCGGGGGCACGCGCTTGCCTTTTTCCCAATGACCCGTGAACAGACACGTGCACAGAGGGGCCGCGCTAAGAGCAGCCTCCTGTTTGTACATCTAATCACTGAACGTAATCATCGAGGGGTGGGGGTTGGGGGGGGGGGGGGGCGGCGGAACAGACAGGTGCAGAGGGGAGGGAAAACATAGAATATGCTGAGGGCCTAAGGATCTTTAGCCTGCGTGCGCAAACAGCTCCAACCTGTGGCGGGTGCTAACTGCGTTTGTGTTCGTATGTGCGCATGCACGTGTTCCCGCTGTGCGCGGGTGTGTAGGGTGGTGTGTTTGTTGGTGGCCTCAGGCTTTTCCAGCTGCACGTTCAGCGCTCCGACCAGGATCTTTTCATCTCCACCCCCTCCGACTTGACTGGTGCTCTCTCCCCTGTGAGCCCCCGGCATCCCAAAGCGCAGATGAACACAGTGGTCCTACGTTTTAATGACTTTCCCTGATAAGATGGAAGAACGAGGTGACGTGCACGGTCAAGGGTGTGTGTGTGCGTGTGTGTGTGTGTGTGTGTGTGTGTGTGTGCAGTTCACGAGGTCTAACCCGCTGACAGTTGGAAGACCCATCCCAGTTTAGAAAAGCATGCGTATCCATTAATTTTCGTTCGAGGCTGGTCATTACCAAGGCAAGTGGTGACATTTGAGGCAGGGTGTTATTTTGACTGACTACCTGTATGGTGTAATGCTGCTCACCAAGGTATATTTCAAGCCTGGGTGCTCTCAGGGAATGACTGAGAGGAGGAGATGGGTCGACCTGTGGGAGGTTTATTTCCTACAAGGTCACTCGGGACATTGACTCACATTTGAAAGTGTGGACAGGTAGGCACACACACACACACACACACACACACAGACACTTGCGTGCACACATACACATAAAGAACATGTACATGCAACAACATGCATTTGGAAGCATGGAAAAACTTGTGAAGACACGAATGAATTGAACACACAAACGCCACCCGTGGAGATGTGTACAACCTCTAAACACACATAAATGCCGCGCACACACAACACTGACTCATACAGACAGAAACTTGATTACATTGTGTCAGTAGAATCCCAATCATGTCTAAAGAGGCTAGCCACTGCTAACTTGTCACAGCTTGCTGTATATTGCCCATGTTCATACAGGAGAGAAATTATAAATCCTAGGTTATAGAGCCTTGTTTGTACTCTCTGCTCATGTGCAACACAGCCAAGATCATAGTGAATGCCCAGACATTTTGACAACTAATGCTGATTGGCTGTTAACCAGCAAACCTTCAGAACTCAGAGCCATAAAATTTGAAATTGCGACTGCTGTTTGATAGGATGGACATACAGCCATTTAGCTGTCCACAGCAAATGAAGCCATTCAGTTTTATATAGACTTCTTTTCTTTTTTTCCATCTTCAACAATACCAAACCTTTTGCAAATGATGATGTTATGGTCTCTAGTGGTTTGAAAGATTGAGTCTCCCACTAGGATTATCACCAAATAATTACTCGTCTTGTATGTCGGCCTGTCTGCTGTCAGTTCAAGACTGAGTTCAATGAAGTTCAGCATCTCCCATTTTGATTGACCTGTCACTCAAAAGGCGCTCCGAGGCCTGTTAGATGTAATCCCCCTCATTCCCACTCTAACTTTGATTCCTTTTCTCATCCTTCGCTCCTTGACCACCGGCAGTCCTTTCGCTTCTGACAGTGGTTCTGTTTGTCCCATATATATGGGTATATGTATATATGGAGTCAGATGGCTGAGCGGTGAGGGAGTCGGGCTAGTAATCTGAAGGTTGCCAGTTCGATTCCCGGCCGTGTCAAATGACGTTGTGTCCTTGGGCAAGGCACTTCACCCTACTTGCTTCGGGGGGAATGTCCCTGTACTTACTGTAAGTCGCTCTGGATAAGAGCGTCTGCTAAATGACTAAATGTAAATATATCACTGACCCCGTAGTACTGTCTGGTAATCCGGCATTGTCTCCCTATCCCCTTGCTTTTTACAGCCCCGTTGTTGTATCAGGCGGTCTGTGGGTCACCAAGGGGCTAGCTGGGCACCCACTCATAAAGAAGCAGCCATTTGGAAAGAGATGGAAACTTTTTTATGGGGCGTAATTGGAAATCGGTGGAGCGACCATGTTGGATGGGGGAGGATAACACCAAGGGCTCAGTCCGCAGGCTCTGGAGGGATGCCGCCGCCCCCCCCCCCCCCCCCCCCCCTAAGTGGACTGCTCCTCCACTACCCCATGAGGAGGGAGGACAGGAGAGGAGTAGAGGGATGAGGGTGGCGTCAGGGAGGCCTTTGTGAGAAGACGCCCCCCCCCCCCCCCCCAAAAAAAAAGAGGACGCCTCGTCCTTCATGGAACAATTGTGCCACCTACGACCGCCCCCCCCCCCCCCCGCCCCCCATACACACACTCTATCCATTATAGAAAGGAACGAGAAATTCAGAGAGACAGAGTGGACACCTGTCTGCACAACCTAACAGAGACGGGCCTCTCTGCCCGATGTACAGCACAGGCATGACGCAGATTTGTTTAATGCCGCATCTAAATTATATCCAATCACAGGCGAAATGCATCATGGATATTATCCCGGGCATTTCGGGGAAAGGCGAAAAAAGACTTAGTCAAGCAGAATTCCACAACTCCACAGAGGGCATTTGCATATTCCCCTGTGGACATAAAAAAGTCGGTGAGAGAGGGTGAACGAGGGAGACAGGAAGAGAGAGAGAGAGCAGGAAGGAGGGGGAGGAGGGGCGGGGTGGTAAAGAGAGACTGTGTAAGGTGAAGCGTTTGGATCTTTTCAGACAAGGCCTCCAGTTTCCAAGGTTCTTTTCAAAGTTCAATGTTATAGAAGGTGATAGATGCCATAAAATCAATTCGGCCCAAAAGATAAAAGAAAGCAAAAGGTATTTCGGCTGTGATCAAAGCTTTTTTTTCTTTCTTTTTTTTCTCCTATCTCTCTCTTTTTCTTCCTCCTTTTCCTCGGGGTAGGTGTTGAGGGGTTGAGGCATGTCAGTTTACTGCAATTTCAATCATGTGTTATTTATTGGGGGGAAGACCCGTGGCATGCTGGGTAAGGAGTTCTGTGACAGAGTGGAGCCTGGCTGAGAGTGATTTCATGCACATCTCACCTCTCCCCAACCCGCCTGCATTTATATCACATAGTATAACCTACTCCTTCTGTTTCTCTCTCCCTCCTCCCTCTCTCACTCTGATCTTTCTCCTCCTTTATTCTATGCCTTGACAGTTGAGATTTGATGCACCTGCATAGTCAGAAACATAAACACACACAAGTTCTTCACAAACTCACATGTTCACACAGTGTAAGGTCTTTACTAAGGACCCGGGTTGCAAAATCTAAAACATTAAAAGAAGATTGGAAAAAAAAAGAAAAGGAGCTGAATTCTCAACTCTATAATAATCACTTCTGATTGGCTGTAAGTTAAGTGTCTTTCCTTACCTACGAAAAGGGATTGGGGCGTCAGAGAGGAAAAGAGACAGTCTAATCATGGCTATGATGACCCGGTTAATTTGAGCTGTCTTTTTCCCTGAGACAGGTAGTCTTTGAGTTGACATCTCCCAGATATTATCTCCTCTCCTCTGGAATAATGACATATGTGCTCTCTTTTTCAATTATTTCCTGAGATGTGGCATCTATAAATAACACGAAGATTTGAAGGAGATTTGAGTCCACATCCCCTCAGGAGAAGTCTCTAGGTGGATGTTAGCGTTCATGGCAGGTCAAACCACAGTAACTGCTGGTGTCTTTGTCCTGTAGTTAATATACTTGAAAGTTGCATAGTATACCATTTGTAAGTAGGATTCAGGTAATGGTTTTCAGTAACTGGAGGATTTGGAGCATGTTTCAAACATTTGTTTTCCTTGTGTGGAGGTACAAAATACACGTTGATTCAAGTCCACTTCGTTAAAAATCTGCCGTACGCTGTTCTCCCTGATGTAACGCTGATTGAGAGAGTGGCCAGCCAGGGCAGAGCAGAGCAGAGCAGGTGGTTTAAGTAGGTTGATAACCATCGAGTTCCTCATAAGGCTTTTACTGAGCATTGGCAGTTAACCAGAGAGGCCGAGCAGTACGGTGGGGAAACGCAGCTTGACACTTGGTGACCACGCAGGTCCTGGCAACTAATGGCCTCCGGTGAAAGCACTTCCGGGGGGACAGGAGGGGGCGGCGAAACCTCCCACCCCACCAACCGGTTGCACACCATTCCTTTTTGTCATTTCAGCCAGAGCCGACTGGTGGCTTTTAAAATCAGCATCCCCGCACTCGCCTTTCCCTCTATTTACCCGTCAAGCCGAACAAATGTCATTGTGCTCGCCGCGTAGAGTGCTATTCCTCAACGCAGGAGGGCGAATGGAAAGAGGGGTGGGGGTTGGAGAAAGGAAGAAGGGGTGGGGGGGCAAAAGGCCAAAAATTGCAGCTTTTAAAAAGCAGTTGCAAAACCATTAGCTGTGCTTATGGTGAAAAGGCCATAATCCCAGCTCCGCCCTGGTGTGGCAGGTGCAGGGTAATGCCTGCGGAACTCAGCGGGTAAAAACATCGGCCATTAAGGAAGCGTTTTAGTCAGACTGTGTTTTCCTTAACACGCATTCGTTCCATCCTGCAGTGAAACACACATGTTGGTGATGTTGTCATCTTCAGTAAGCGGTTGTCATCCTCAAAATCGTCATTGATGTCTCAAAGGGCTTCATTAATTAAAGAGCAACATGTACTATACAAATAAGGTCTTTTTTGGGTCAAGCTTGTCCATTTCCATCTTGGCATGTACAGTAATCCTCCTCTTTGTGAGTGTGTGTCCTTGGCTTCTATGTGTGTGATGTACAGTTAAAACAACCATGTTCATGAAACGCAGTCCCTGATAAGCCTATCTATCACCACAAGCCTATTTAGCCAAAAGACATTTTAATTTCTCCATCATGTTAATCAGCATAGCCATGACCCGCTTTTCTGACAAGTCCAAACCAGTATTCACAGTTTTGTTACAACAGAGATGGATAAGTCTCGCCTCCCAGGCCTCTATTCCTTCCACTGATTAAACATTTACTTAATTCCTTTGCTTTAGCCCTCAACTTCACTCCCCCTGCTGTTTCTGGCCCAGAGATCATTAAAACTCTGTTCTAAAAGCACTGACGTGATGGTGATGTGTGCATTTCACTGCACTGGGGAGCTGGCATTGCTGCCAATGGGTGGTAAGCTGGTGGTCGGCTGCACAATGTCTTCATTTAAATATAAATCAAACAGAGATAAGCTCCATGTGATATCCTCACAGGGTATGGTTTGGATAGTCTTGGACCCCCCCACCCCCCAATTCCCTCCATCTCTCAGGCATAAATGGAGCATTCCAAGGGAAGGTTCCTGTCCCTCACGGTGCATCAGCAGAATCTGAATCAAAGACGTTTACTTCCGCACTAATAACCAGATTTAGCCTCTCAGCTGAAGGTCAGTACCCCCCCCCCCCCCCCCCCTCCCCCCGGGGGAGATACACAGACTTTCCTTCCTATCTTTTGTTATCCTCTCCCACGTATCAGGCATCAAATCAGTTTGTTTCCTTTGGTTTCAACTGCGTTGTTGTGAAGGATATGGGATGTGTTTATTCAGTTCCTCGGACATAGGGATGGCATGAGGCCGGCGTCATGATCTCAGACATCGAGACGATAATGAGAATTTCGAGTCTCTCCGGGGTCTTTTTTCTCACTTGACCTTCTCGTCGGCTCCTCTTCTGTCGGCTGAAGGCAGGGGGATTCACAGCTTTGTCACCAGCGAGACGAGGGAGAGGAAAGGGAACTGTTGGGGTCAGAGGACGATGCCACAGGCATGTCCGGAGGATCTTCTGAACCCCCGCTGTGTGACATAATCCTTGCCACGCTCCTTCTCACAAAGTGACGTGGTCAAAAACCAAGTGGGCAGTTGTCATACATTTTAATCACTCTCTGTATTGGGAATTTACAGTGAACTGTTTTATAACCCGCAAGTAATGTTGTCATCCAGGTCTGATGTCTTTCTTAAGGCGAGAAACTGCATTAGTAATAATCGTAATGAATTATTCACTTTATCAAGGTAATTACTGACATGTGTTTTCATTTGATATGCATGGTTCTCAATTATTTTTGGATGTGTGCATGAGTAATTACATTTTCACTTTGTTTTAATCTTAAGTAAATATTAAAGCCTTAATGAAGTGTCTCCTATTCCTTTACACAAAAAAGATGTAATTCTGTTACACATGTTTATTGGTGATTTTCAGCTCCAAAAATAATTAACACAGCTGCTAGCTTCAGTTGAAGTATTCCATCTCTCTATACATTGTCTGAACACTTTCTGATCTGAGTTTAAGGACATCCATCATAAGGACAGCTCCCAAAGTACAGGACTGTACGGCATCAGATCATATCTAAAATATAGCTTTACACTTTTTCCTGAGGGTACTTGATCCAATCAGTTTACAGTGCGTCCGGTACTTTTTCAAGTGGGTAAAAAAATTGAAAACATTTTCCTCTTAAAAAGGAACATTTGAAAACTTTTGCCGACTTGGTTTCATGTGAGACAGGTGAGCACACACGGTGTACGTTTCTGTGTTATCTGTTAACTTTGATTGGGATTTGACATCCTTTACAAGCCCTCTGTGATGTGGGGGGGCGTGGGGGGGGGGGGGGTTACAGAGGGGGGGCTGCAGAACTCAAACTACATGACGCTTTAAAAGGAGTTTCGAGAGAGGACCGCGATGGGGAATACCTCAACAAATTTCAAGCCTGACGGAAAATCCCAGTCCGACTTCCTCAGTTGTGACGTCTGTTTGCCTAGCTTTTGGCTCTGCGGCTTTCAATTCCCCAACACTTTAGAGTGAAACCTAAGCCTGTCTTCACACATCGGGTGGCCTGAGACTGGCTTTCTTACACAGTAGAGGGGATTCACAAGTGGATATTGAACCAAACTTTTTGTTTTCGATCCATAAAGCAAAGTTCAAAAAGAGCTGGAATATTCAGTGTCCAATCAAAGGATTGAATGAATTGGGCTATCCCCTTGATTGTTGGAAACTGAAACAGAGAATTTAAAAAAAGGTATTAAAGTTAAGGTGATGAATGAAGGCCCATAATGGGCCGTTTCTAAATGGGCCGTTTCTAATGTCCGTTTCTAAAGTGATCTGGCAGGAACGTTGTGACTAGCACTGACATGACCTGACTGCACTTCCTCACAGAGTCCCAATATGGAGGCATCATGAAAAGAAACAGAATAAACGGTCCTTGATGTCAAACGATTAGAACACGATTGTTCTCACACTAGACACAGATTCCATCAACCAGTGAGAGGCGAGACCCGAGTCACAGGAATTGGGGACCCGACAAGATGTTTGGGGAATGCAAACATGTCCAGGAAGAGGCAGAGTAATCCAAGGTTAATGTGTGTGGTCAGATGGAAATCCTGTTCAGATTGCAGAGCAGCATGTGTGTTCGTCTGCCACCCACACAGTGGCTCCTTGCTGCCAGAGCCTGTCAGTCACCCCAGACGACTGAACAGTCTGTCAGCTGCCCCTCCTTTTCCTGTGACACGGTCATATTGTCTGTAATCAAGGCCAATCAGGTTCGTATTCTGAAATATGATGAACACAAAAACGACAACAGCGAGGAAAACCCCATGCCAAAACTAACAGAAAACTTTGGGGACAGGTTTCCGATTCGGTGAAAATCCCTTTCTAACGAGTCTGTCTCTTGCAGTCGTCAAGGAGATGAAGTAGAAGAATTCAACTTTCCCTAACAGCAACTGTGTGCTGTGCAGGGGAAGAAGGGCTCTGTCCTCCATTAACTAAAGGGAAGGGAAAACAATGGTGTTTAATTACAATTAAGGAAATGAGGCTCCTCCATCTTGTGCCAGACCTTCCTTTAGCCGCAGGGCACTTGCCTCCCGTGGTTCCATCAAGGGAACACTGCTCAACCGAGAGGGTTGGGACAACAAATCGTCTTTCCAAAGCCAGCTGGACGCCCTTGGCGCTCACCCTCCTCGTTTTCTTTACCTGCGCGGTTTTCTTAATGGTCCCGGTATACGTGAATAGTTTTCATCTACCTCAGTGTCATCTTTCCTTTGTTAAGTGTGATGTATGGTTGATTGCACGGCTGTTCTTTGCCCTTTGAAAATGACTTCGGACCATATTTTTCCTCCCTGGCTTGACTCTTGAGTGTGGACGTTTATGTGTTAATTTAAACGCCACACAAGGAAACTTGAGGGGGTTCATGGTCGCCAAGGCCAGACCTTCCGTTGGGAATGTTTCCCGCTGCCCAGAAACAGGTCACATAAAAACACGGGAGCAAAGTCAGTGGGAACGGCAAGTTCCACGCGTCATGAGTGGCTGGAGAGAACAAGGGAAACATAGAGTCGGCTGTGCCAATTCATTCATCATCCTCTGTTCCCCCCCCCCTCTGTGGACTGGGTCCGCTCTGTTTACAACCTCCCCCCCTTCAGTAGCTGCGCAGAACACCACCGCAAATTTGATGTAGAGGTGCACCCAGCGTAACAAGACAAGCGACGTCGCCCTGACGCTCTCTGTGTTGTTATAGCTTGAAGGGAAAATGTGTGAAGGACTATGGGAACTGAAGGGTGTTGTCTTACTGCAATTTAACAAAGTAACTGTGTAGAAAAATGAAAGCATGTCCGCTTGTTCTTCCACGGTATTCATCGGCAAACCATTTTGTCTTGTCTTGATAACAGGGCTGTGCTATTTTAGTCACAACATCACGCTTCCACCCCCCCCCCCCCCCCCCCCCCCCCCATGTACAGGCGGTATTATTCTAAATAGCCTATCAGAGAGGACAAAGTCACAGCCAATTTTCCATGCAGAGAAGAGTCTTTGGAACACTTCTGCCTCAGATAAGTTAATTACCTCATATCCTGCAGCAAAGAGGCAGCTTTGGCCTCAATCCCCAACACAGTGGAGCACTACTCAGAACGGAATACCTCTAACTGGTCATGAAGGATGCTAATGCTCATCGCCTCACCCGTATTTTGATCCTCGCATGACAACGTATGCCTGGTCTTCGCCACACAAAATGCATTAGTGCGTTTTGGCAATCAAAACATGTATTATTAGCATAATTGGTTTCATGGAGGAAAAGAAGCTGGATAAAAATAAGTTTTGTGAGATAACTATTATCTGTCCATCAGTGTGCTGAAGGATGGGAGAGGGGTAATAGAGACTTATTAGTATTGTCTCTTCATGCATGGAGATGCTGTTAATTGCTCCCCGAACCAACTAAAATCACCATCAGATTAAAATGACAATAGACTTCACTCTAGATATGGTAGATAAAAGGACGAGACCAAAGCATATACATTATCACAAACAGTCTGCTCATTAAAAAGAAAGAAACTGGTTTCCTATCACAGTTTGCATGTGGTCATCTGTCTTGTTTTGCACTAATCGTGTCTTGTTCCACATCCTCTCCATAATGAGTTGGCTGCTGGCCAGTCACATAGGATGGTGCCTAGTGCACCATACATCCCCAGGGGACACTTCAACATGGCAACAAATCCACCGGGAGAGAACATTGACTTAGTTCCCATGTCTTTGCCTGCCCTAATCCCCACTCCACTCCACCCGGCCCCACCCACCCACCCACCCTCACCCCCATTAAATGTAGGTATCCTTGAATGCGACATGGCACGGATTTGTCTGGAATGATACATCCCGTTCTCTTAATGTGGTATGTAATGATCTACATTTGGACGCTGAGGGATGGAGAGATACCAGCCGTGACGTTTGAGAGGACGGGAGCCGTGTTGGGTGTTGCGTGCGGTTTCATTTCATCTCCTCAACGCCGCAATATACAATAAGCGCACTCCTTTTGTCTCACGTTGAATGTTCTGCTGTATACTCAGCAACAAGTCAAGGACGCTGGGCAGCCTTCTGAACGA
Source organism: Osmerus mordax (assembly GCF_038355195.1). NCBI lineage: Eukaryota > Metazoa > Chordata > Actinopteri > Osmeriformes > Osmeridae > Osmerus > Osmerus mordax. Next base: position 4,195,604 of record NC_090072.1, on the reverse strand, counting down.
GGTCGGTTCATGTGTCTGGTGACATTGTCCACACAAGGTACATCTCAAACACAGGAGGCAGGTCTTTGAGTCTGAGTGTCTTTGTAGTTGTCACTTTGATACAGAGAGCCTCCTCTCCTTCCCTCCTCCCCTACCCAATGCTCTTTGTCTCCTCTCCTTCTCTCCTTCATGTCTAGGGAGGTGTGCTTGGATAAAGTATCATACCTAAACCTCAGCAGAAGGGCCCTGCCTGGCCTGCAAAGCCTTCCACTGTGTGCGGGGGCGTAATGCACCTCCATCGCTCTGTTAACGCACTCCTCAACCCTCCCTCCCTCAGTCTTTCAACCCCCCTCCCTCCATCCCTCACTCCGTCCCTCCATCCATTCCCACAATGCCTGCCTGCATGCCCGCCTTAACCCTAAGAGTCACAGAGGGGAACACAAACCTGGGCTTCAGTGTTGCGTTGCGATTGTTTTACCCTGACTGTTTAGTCTCCTACTGTGCCTTCCTCCGCTGGAGAAGGGAGGGCAAAGGGGCGGATGGTTGGGAGAGTTGAGTGAGGGGTAAAGGGGGGTTTACGTTGCATGCCTCCCTCTCTCTTTGAATGAGTAGTGCAGGCGTTTCGGCACACCGAGTCAATGGCGGAGCCAACAACAGACAAAACAAGCATCTCAAATAATCAACATTAAAAGCAACCTGAAAAGTCAGAGTCTGCTCCTCTGCGGGGCCTGGAGGAATACAAAGGATGAGGGTGTTTATATATATTTTTTGCTTAATGATAGAGACGCTTTTAAGTCGATTAAAATGAAATTGCTCTCGCAGGCTCTGAAGCAACGGTTCTGGTGTGCATTGTTACTCCCCTCTGGTGGTGGTTGGTGGTGTCTACACCAAACAATCGAACAGAAGCCAAACTGAATATTGCTTGGACCTTGCCACTAACACGGCACACTGTTAAGTCAGTGTTGTGTCGACATGTTAGTTACATTTCAGGTTCTATAAGATAGTATGTTGTGCTGCTCAATACTACAAACTAAATTATTCTTTAGTCTCTTTCTCTCTCTCTCTCTCTCTCTCTCTCTCTCTCTCTCTCTCTCTCTCTCTCTCTCTCTCTCTCTCTCTCTCTCTCTGTCTCTCTCTCTGTCTCTCTCTCTGTCTCTCTCTCGCTCTCTCTCTCTATCTATCTGTCTCTCTCTCTGTCTCTCTCTGTCTCTCTCTCTGTCTCTCTCTCTCTGTCTCTCTCTCTCTATCTCTCTGTCTTGTAGGTCTGATATAGTTACACCTCCTTACTCCTCCCCCTCCTTTTCTTCCTCTCCTGCTTGTTTCCTGGCTCCTCCACGCCCCCAAACTGAATGATGGGCATCCTCTGCCATGTCCTTCTCTCTCTATCGCTCTCTATCCCTCTATCTATCTCTCCATCTCTCCTCCGCCGCGGGGCATAGTATACCCTGTCATGGATGGCCACCTCCAACCCATAATGCTTTGTTTTCTGTCACGCTTGTAGGCGTACAGGAGGTGTGCGCAGCGCGCGTGTGTGTGTGTGTGTGTCGTGGGGGGGGGGGGGGTTGGTTGAAGTCAACAATATGGATGAGCCTCTCACACTCTCATGTTCCTTCACGCTAGCGTTCTGTCTCTCCCTCACTCTCTCACTATTCACCCCTCCCCCCCCCTATCCACACTGCCTCTCAATAATTTAAGTGTGCGCTACCTCCAGCACTCACACCAATGAATGACCAAACACGACCAGGATTGTCTTGTTTTTTTCATGAAGCATCCCAACCTTTATGTCTACGCTACGCGTCCTTACACACACGCGCACACACAAAAACATTCCTCAGCAAGAAATCTGTATTCCTCCGTCTCTCAAGTTCTCCAAGGCTTTATCTCTCCCCCCCCCCCCCCCCCCCCTCCTGTTGTCACCTGGGCCCTGAGAAGAGCTGCTTGTGTTAGCTGTTTCTCCTGAGGGGTGGGGGGCTGGGTGGAGTGGAGGAGCGGAGAGGAGGGGGGGGGAGTCCTATTCGAAATCACATCCAGGTTGGCTGCCGCTGGGGAAGCGCCAGGCCTAATCCTCGGCTTCAGAGAAGACGCCCTGAGGACTGCACTCTCCACAGTACAGCAGGAGCGAGAAGCGGCGCCGCGCAGCGCTAGCCGACATCACGGTGGGAAAAGTAGAAATTCCCCACGGCCCGAGCAGAGGGTGCTTAGTCAGTTCGCTGGCCCCCCTGTTGTGCTGGAAAAACGGGGCGGAGGAGGGGAGAGAGCAGAGAGACATGAAGAGTGAGACAGGACGAGAGGGAAGAGGGAGAGGTGTAGCAATGTTCCCAGTGCTAGGCCATGTCTCAAAGGAGTGGAACGTAACACTGCAGTCAGCAGATACACACAGAGCTACCTGAGGAGGAGGATGGGGGGGAAGAGACGGGGCGATTCGGGCCCTAAAACGAGGCCTTTCTTCCTCTCTCCTCCTCCTCCCTTTGGAACATGCATCCAGTTCTCCCTTTCTCCGTCCTTTCTATCGTCCATCCCTCACACTCGCATCTCCTCTCCCTGTCCCACTCGTTTTATCTCTGTGCGCTTCTGAGTGAGCTCTGAGTGTGGGGATCACCCAGTGGGCCCATATGTGCACCCGCCTCAGCAGTGATAAGTGTCTCCCCGGTCTACCCATAGCTGTCACCCATCTCGCTCTCATTTCATTACCTTCATCTCTCCCCCTGGACTAAGCACAACCCCGTACGGCTTTAAATGAATTATTTATGTCCTTATCCTCCCTGTTTTTGCGCGTCTTTTTTTGTTCGCTTTCTTTTTTCGTCCGCACTTTTTCCTTTCTTTTCCCCCACTGTCGACGAGACACCATCGCAGACTTGAACTGTACAGCGCTTAGCCGACAGATTCTCTCTTGGTGAGTCGGAGGCAGCAACAGGGTTCTGCTTAAACATTTAAAATGGAGGAGCCCCACATCAAAGACAGGGCCCCACGCAATCAGTGCAGCCCCCTTCCTTTTCAATTAGCACACAGTCTGCCGGCTGGCGTGCTCACCTAGGCCTCGGCGGAAAAAGCGAGTGGTGAAATATTGATGGGTCTTCGCCACGGGAGAGCAAGGCTTCCTGCTTTTGTTCCGCAGAGAGAGTTTATGTGTTTAAGATTTCGGCGGGTGGCTGGGAGTGTGTGTGTGTGCGTGCGTGCGTGCCCTACAGGCAACGAGAGAGAGAAAAATCCAAGCTTTAGGAAGTGTGTAAATCAGAGGCCTGCCGTATCTCACATCATCCTGAACATGTGAGTGAGAGGTCCCTTATTAGCAAAGCAACACTGTGTTTCTTCAACGCAACTCATTTTTCGCATTAGCGTTGGTGCTACACACATACACACTAATGGTATCCATCCAGTTTGATACATGCATTTTACTACTGCTGATTAAATTCTTGTATGTAATTGCACAGTCAGCAGGGTTGTGTTGAGCACAACATTTAGTCATCGTAATAGCGCAGGTTCCCCCATTAAGAGCTCTGGATAGAAACGCTTGGAGTTAGCCGTTGAGTACAGCCCTAATGCACCATGTTGCTTTTAGTAAGTAGAACTATTATCCTTCGAAAACACCGTAAATGACTGTAAATGTACTTGTTACAAGGTGAATTATTACTTATTGTTTCCTGTTTTTCTGCCCCGGTGACAGTGGAGCTCAAAAACGCAAAGCACATATATAAGAGTTTGATATGCTGTCGGGATATACATTGCTGCATCAGTCACGCCTACTACCGATACAAAGCTTTTTAGAGGCACTCATTCTTCTGCCTCTCCGAGCACTTTTCTTTCTCGTCTGTCTGTCTGTCTCTCTCTCTCTCTCTCTTCTCTCTCTCTCTCTCTCTCTCTCTCTCTCTCTCTCTCTCTCTCTCTCTCTGTAGCTGATGGCTTCCTGCGCTCTATTGCTAGCTTTTGTAACTATATCAGTTGTTCTCTTGTATACACAGACAACAACTTCCCACTTCTAATCAATTTCCAAAATGTTGCATGTTGTAAAGTTTTAAAATACACATGCAGTGCACACAGTAACGTAGCCTATGTATCCATGCAGAGTGAGCGGGCTACGTGAGAGAGAGAGAGAGAGAGAGAGAGAGAGAGAGAGAGAGAGAGAGAGAGAGAGAGAGAGAGAGAGAGGTGGAGGCAATTGATTCTGATGTGAATGAGTCCCAGAAGCTGAGGTGCAGGGTTGTAAACTCAGTCACATGATGACATGGAACCTAATGGGAAATGGTAGTGATTGCACTGATACCCTTAATTGATGGATTAGAAGGGCCTGTGCCCCCTGGAGAATAACGATGGATCAAGTTGAAGAGAGAGAGAGAGATGAGAGAGAGAGAGAGAGAGAGAGAGAGAGAGAGAGAGGGAGAGAGAGAGAGAGAGAGGAGAGAGGAGGAGAGAGAGAGAGAGAGAGAGAGAGAGACAGTATAGCACGTGAACCCGGGTGGTTAATTGAACCTGGAGTATTCCCAAGAAAATGTTGACGATGTTTGGGAGACAGTAGAGGGGGAGAAAGAAAGAGAGAGCGAGAGCGAGAAATGGAAAGAGAGCGGGAGGAAGAGAGAAAGAGAGGGGAGGAAGAGACGATATGGGAAATTGAGGGGGGAAATCGAATACATAGCCAGCATGAGGGGAGTCATTAAAATGTAAGTCATCTTTAATGAAAGTGAAGTATTCATGGAGATCAAGGCCAATGGTAAGCTTCGATGGTTAGCATTCTTGGGAAAAGGGATGGAGGAGGAGGTAGGGAATGAAGCAATGCCCAGGAGAAGAAAGCCAGAAGCCTGTGCATATCTCCAGTGAAGATACAACGCTGGATCATATACAACGCTGGATCATTCCTAAGCGTTGGGTCTACTCAATTCAACATCTTGGAATGGTGTTCCCTATGTCAACGTTTTGCAAAACAAGGGTTCTGTCCAACTAAAACCTAATGAACTACTACTTGTGTAATCACAACTTCAGTGCTGCTTAACCTTTCACCAAGCGTATTCCCTGTACAGTATTTCATTACGGAAAATAAATTTTATAGTAACTGCACGCTACCGAACATAACAAGAGACAGAAAGCTCTTCAAACGTTTCAATTGTTTCATAAGCGTAACTGATTTAACACACACAGCATTAGCATTTCCAACTGTATGAATGTTCTGAAGAGGTGAACAGGTAGTTCATACTTCAGAGGTGAAGACGGTTGCATGGGGGTAGGACCCCAGAGGGAGGGGAGCAGGAGCGGGGAGCCCCCCCAGAGCAGAAGCACCCCAGCCTGGGCTAAACCTTCTCTTTCATCTTGGCCTCATGGAGCTCGATCAATGGAGACAGACAGATCGTTAGGCATCAAAGGGAGCGTCTGTCCAATCACATTAATCCCTTTCTAAACGTGGCTTTTCATGGAACAAAGTGAGTCTGGCCATTACTAGCAGAATACCAAACCATTTCCCAATGATTTGTGCACACCTTCAAAGCAAATGCTGCAGACCTAAAGTTGCAAAACGATTGGTACGAGGTTTGAAATAAATACTTGTTTCCTGGATGACCAACTGGTGATCCATGGTGCTTTGCAGTTCCCACCAGGAAGTCTTTACTCTAGTGTTGTGCTTGAACTGAACTTTGGGTTTCATGTTTTACATCCGTATCTTAGAGTTTGAAAAGTGATTCACGTCACTGTACAGTTCATTGTTCAAATGTAGCAAGCCTCAAAGTGGGAATTGTAATACAAAGATCAACAATGTTTACCACTAAATCACATTACCTCATCCATGAGTGGATGACAAAAAATGAAAATACCCTCCTGTTGTCAAGGGGAATCCTCTCATTTCCCCTTCTCTTCTTCCTCCTCTCTGTGTCTTCCCCCCAGAATTGATGAATAATTGATTCAAGTTCCAGATTTGATTTCATTTTCTTCCTGTCTGAATATTGAGTGTCACCCCTTACCCTGTTTTCTACCCTTAAACCACTATTTGGTGGAAGTGGTATAAGCCACACTGTTTTTCTTCTGTTAGACGAGACTTGTGAAAGGCTTCCAGTTTTTGTGCCGTTCAGCTACCAGATCATCGTGAGCCTTGAAACATTGCCTTCAGCGCTACCCTAAGTGCTTTGTTTCATCCTATTGTCTCTCTCACTCTACTCCCGCACCCCTCCAATTTTTCCTCTGCTCACAACACAGCCTGTGAAAAGAAGACATTGACAATGGAGCCTGAACAACACGAAAGAGAGAGAGAGAGACAGAGAGAGAGAGAGAGAGAGAGAGAGAGACACAGAGAGAGAGAGAGAGAGAGAGAGAGAGAGAGAGAGAGGCAGAGAGAGAGAGACAGAGAGACAGAGAGAGACAGAGAGACAGAGAGAGACAGAGAGAGAAAAAAAACCAGAATGAAGGCGAAAGGGGAGAAAAAGAGAGAACGAAAGACAGGCAGACAGTCGCATGGGGAAAGGAGGAAGAGTGTGGATAAAGATGGGAAGAAAATAGTCGAAGGGAAGCAGAGATTAAAGGGAGATAATTGGTTGCTGAAACAAAGGGTTTAATGGGTGTAAGGAGTTGAAATTGCCTGGCAGTGTTGTTAGAAGACTTCTTATGTTTAATCAGCTATAGGCCAAAACATTTCTCGTTTCTCATCCATCCCTCTCTATTCTTCACCGATCCTTTCACAGCTGTCTCTGCAACTTTTTCTTCCTCTCACTCTCTTTCTGCATCCCTCTCAGTCTTTGCCCCCCCCCCCCGTACGCTCTCGTCACTCTCTTTCTTCTCATTTCCTCTCTCTTTCCCGACATCAGTACATTTTCCGTGTCTCTCTCGCTCTCTCTGAGAATCTAACCCTCCAGACAGTTTGATGTCCAAATTAAATCCTGTTTTGGAGGCAGATGAAAGTGCATAGTCTGGAGTCAACTGTTTAAATGGGCTAAATGGGTATTTTCAATATTTGATATCTGGATTCCAATGCACTGCATAACTGTACCGAGGGGAAAACACACACACTTACCCAAGCTTTTTTACTTTCACAAATAAATGGCACATGCCCGCAGTTGTGGTAACACCACGCGCACACCACGTTCCTCTTTATGAGCAAGGTGCAATTTGATACGAAGCCATGATGAGGTAAGAGCACTGCTTGATAGCAATAAGTGAGTGGATTGTGCCATCCCAAGCACTTCATCAGAGAGGCCTGTTCACGTCTATAGACTGTCTATTGCTCCATGGAAATAAACACACACACGTGCACACAATTCTCCACATCTGCGTTGATAGAAATGGTCCTAAACACATCCATCTCGATAGGATCCTTGTAATTATCCAATTGGCTCTAAAGAAACGCATGTGTGTCCCCCCCCCCCGCCAAGGATCAACCAATCAGGTCTCGACAAAGGCAGGAAGAGGAAGTGGAAGGGGAACAGAAAGACTGAGACCCTAGCATGTGTTCTGCACACTCTTTACAGAGCCTCGCGTTCCGAGCCCTGCGGGGAGTCCACCATTCAAATCATCGCAATTTTCCATTTGTTTCCCCCATCTCCTGTTCCCCCACATCCCCCACCGAAGCGAGACCCGAAACAAACGCACCCCTAGCAGCCCTGGTTATCCGCGTGCGAGTAGCGGGCACTTCCATGCCCCCCCCAAAAAGGGAGAGCTGCACCACGACGGAGCGTGGCCCGGCGAGTCTGGCTGAGGAATGTGCGAGAGCCCCGCGGAGACTTCCTGACTGGCTTCCCAAACATCTGGCAAACCTGGAGACGCGTCAACGCAAGTGAAATTCATCTCGGCGTGAGCGCGGACCGAAATCCGCACCATGCGGGAACGACGACAGAGGCCGAACCTGGAGCGATCCGAAGCTGTGCGGCGGAGCGTTCAACTCTCCCCGTCGAGGCGTGACAGGGCCCGTACTTCCTGGAATGGAACGAGAGTGTTTTGTGTTTTATGTGCAGGATGTTGTTGAATACATGGAGAGATGCGTCTCTTTCCATCTCTCCCAGGGTGCATGGGAGATGAAGGGGGACCCGCGGGGTAGATGCAGGGGTAGGGAGAGGTGGAGGAGAGCGGAGAGCGAAGAGCAGAGAGCAGAAACACTCACTGGTTGTTGGTTACAACCTTGTGCCTTGTGTCTTATGCCAAAAGTGTGTATGTAACAGACGAGGTCTTGCTCTGTCAGAAGCATCCGGACCGATGTTCGTCCCTCACTGTGGATCGAACACGCCACCTCTGACTTCCCAAGCGCGACCACTACCAGCGACGCCAACGAAAAGCTAGCTCTTTGTTGACGCGGCTGGCCTGTTACATACTTGAGGAGTGAGTTTACCCGATACACAACGCCTACACACACACACTGAAATATAAAGACAGACACTCAACAGCTCTCATGTAAGCACATGCATAAGCACCCACACCACACAAACAGCATCTCGTTTCAGCACCATGGACAGTACCACTACCCAATTCTGAGAAATAATTATAATTATAATAATTTCTCAGTAATAATACTGAGAAAACTAATAAAATGTCTAAAAAAAAAATCTAAAAAACAGTCTACTCAGCCATCTACTCAGTCAATTATACTAATGTCAACTACAGCACTTCAAACAGACAAAATAATACATTTCAATGTAACTGCCTTTCTTCAAAAGATAACTGTATACTAAACCTACTTTGAACTCGTTGAGAATAATGTGTCTATCTCCAGAATAATAACGGTGCTAAATCATAGACATCAGCTCTCTGCCGCTCAGAGGAAGACAGAGTGAGTCACATTGTCATCTGAACGCGACTGACCCTTCCTCTGACGCACAACGGCCTCAAGACGGAAACGTTATAATCCCTCGCGTTCGTCAACAAAGACCAGCCTGGCCTGCACATCTTCGGTGACGCATCTGCTAATATGCGGTTTGAGATCGATGGGTAAATTATACACCGCTGAACTCACCCCGCGGCCGCACCAAGGCAAGCGCTCGACCGCCACAGACACGCCACCGCCGCCACGGGCGACGAGAGGGCCAGGCATTGGGGGGATGAGAGAGAGAGAGAGAGAGAGAGAGAGAGAGAGAGAGAGAGAGAGAGAGAGAGAGAGAGAGAGAGAGAGAGAGAGAGAGAGAAGGAGAGAGAGAGAGATAGAGAAACAGAGAGAGAAAGAGAGAGAGACAGACAGACAGTGAAAAAGAAAGGGGGGGGGAGAGAGAGTAACAAAGGAAGAAGGAGAGACAGCTGTCTGGCGCTAATTATGGGACAAGTAGCTGTTGAAATGGAGAGCCTTGTTAGGTCAAACCACATGTACATGGTATGTCATTTCAGCGGACGCCATCTGGTAGGCCTGATCTTGCTGGACACGGACGCGCCAGTGGGCTCGCGCCACAAACCCTCACCACGTCTCGCAAAAGTTTTCAGTCGACGGCGGGTAAAAAAAGACACCTAGCAAACGACGCTATAGGAGGTGCTCCGATCATTTATCACCTTCATTACACGTGTTTGTCAGTGGATATCTTTCTTGTTTGTCTTTCCCCACTGATGTTCCCCTTAGCAACAGACAAACTGTGAAATGGCTGCAAGGGATAATGCATTTACCTGTGGTCAACATCTGCTGGAGGATATTAAGCTTGGTACGGTCGGAAAAATGCAGCCCCTGCAGACCGATTCTCTGCCCCCACAGAACCAATTGTTATCTTAATTTCGGGAGGACAGGAGCACACAAAACCGATATGTGCACCCAGGAAACTGTGGGATGTGGCTAAATGGGATTTTTTTGGAACAGCTAGCCTCCTCTACTCTGAATGGTAATTAGCTCCATTGGTCTATGGAGAACAATGAGCTGTGTTGGTATGCAGCAGGCTCCACAAAGTTAATGGACTTTTAAATCGACCCGGCACACCAAATTCCCCTATTAACATGTTCCCCGAACAGACCCCCGCCCCTCAGTACGTACCCGATTTTATTACAAAGGTCAATACCGAAATGTCATCAGAGAACCCGGAAACAATAGCATACTTTCTAATCATGCTTTACTTTAAGACTTGTAGTGTAGGAGGGAGTCATTGTTTTAGATGAGGATGGGAAGGAACGCCTTCTTGAACAACCGGTTACTGTCTTTCTATCTGTGTAAGGACGCCACAACAGGAACACACATGACAGGAAGTGAAATTACAGGAAATTACAAGGTTTTTTTATGTCTAATTTTATACCTCAGAGCACTATTATGTTATGCATAGCCAAGACTGCCCTTGATTGACAGGAACATTCATGAGGGAAACTAGATGTGTTTGTAGAGCCATAGGTCAAGCCTAAGGCTACAAAACATCAACTTGACACTAAGTGGTTGAAAGATCACCAGAGGCGGGTGGATAAGCATGGCGGAATTCCAAACACACATACTGGGTGATAAAAAGAGCCTGCAAGCACGTGACGTGTCTGCTGGCCGACGAGCAGGATTACCAACAACTCCAAGGGGGGGGGGGGGGGGGGGAGTTGAGTTAAGAAAGTTGCAAATTGTATCAATGGTGAAGGGTGAATAAGGACAGGTATAGAGAGAAGGGGAGGGAAAGAGAGAGGGGTGGAGAGTTTAAAAAAATAAACTGAGAGAGGGAGAAGGAGAGAGAAGGGGGGGATTTAAACACAGCCCCCGGGCTAGTGGACTGTATCTGCCTGTTTTAATTTGCTTTCCTAATTACCCGATTACTGCCTTTCCCCCTTTGGACGACCCCCCCACCATCAACAACACCCCCCCCCCCCCCCACCACCACCACCCTTCCAAATATAGGCCCCAGTGATCAGTCCTGGGCCCAGCTACCCCTCACAAACTCACTCGGATTGCAAAGGGAGGACTCCTCCTACCATCAAATTCATTGAGGGAGCCACAAAAACAAGGCTCGCAAATACCCTGTTTTTCTCCTGCCTTTTCTTTCTTTTTGTACCCCCCTTCTTTGTCTCCGAGACGTTTTTAATAGCCATGTGTTTACATGCCTGGAAGGCAGAACGTTTTCATCTCGTCTCCTGTCCCACTTGAAAGACCTCCATCAGATGGTCCAGATGTTTTCCATGGACTTTCATCTCCTCGAATCTCAGCGACAACAACAAAAAGTTTTTGTCTCGTTAATTGTCGTTTGGTCTGCCATCTTGGTATTTCAAAATCAACTCTCCATCTTGTTTTGGTGGCGGGAGTATTGTGGTAGTCGGGTCAGCTTTGAAGTTCCTGGTTTGGTGTTGGCACGTTGAATGAAAAGATAGCCAATGAGAAGATAAGAGAGATATCGGGAGAGGGGAATCGAAAGGAGGAGGAGTGGGTGGAGGGAGGAAGGGAGGGATGGAGGGAGGGAGGGAGAAGAAGTAGTGCATGTTATCAGGGGGAAGACGAGGGGATGAGTGTGCAAGTGGCGGACGTAAACTCTTGTCAAAGGAAATCTGGGTCAACTTCAACCAATTTCCTTGGGATATCGTTCGAGGCACAATTATGTGTCACACACATAGTATGCATACACACACACGTCACGCCCGGATAGAATAGATCTGTGATTAACACACAAGTGTAGCAGTGTGTGTGTGTGTGAGTTCCCAAGAAGCTCATTTTTTGGTCATTTTGTTTATTGATCCCAGTCTCTTCTCTCTGTGATTGATACCCCAGTCACAGCCAGCCATTAGTTGGTTGTGGAGAGAGAATATTGAAGATGAAAAGAATAGGAGCCTTTTTGAGTGTCAGCGAACGTGTGTGTGTGTGTGCCAGTGAGTGAGAATGCAGGCATGTATGTGTGCGTGCGTGTGTGTTTGTGTCTGTGACCGAGCACGCGTGTATAAGTGCAAGACAGCTGTCTACCATTGTCTAGACAGACTCATGTGTCTGCATACTGAACACAGAGGTGACAACCTGACTGATGCCTCCACTAATAATTCCCTCTGACATTCGCTTTGTGCGAAAGTGAACGAAAAGTTTTGGCAGAGCTGAAAATAACAGTGGTTCAGACGAGTTTAAATAGGCTTGGCAACCGGTGGAAAGTCGATTTCAAGTGTTGGTTGAAAGCGTAGAACGGCAGCTTCAATGTTGTGAAAGTGAGGTGGAAGTTGAAGTGTATCGGAATACCTTGCTAAAACAGATGCCTTGAACTCCATCATGGGCCACAATAACTCCACAATTTTATAAACTGGAAAAAAAGCTGTTTTCATTTCAATTGTCTGCTTCTCCGTCCCCCCAGTCCTCTCGCCGTCTATCCACACTCCATCTTAAATGAAAATCACCGGCAGACGTCCCCCAATCAATCCCACAATGCCTTGCTCCCGGTTGCGCTGGCCCCCGGAAACGATTGTGCGACGCTGTAATGGCGCCTTATCTAACGGCTATGCAAATATTAGGTTCTGGAAGGAACGTCGGACGGGAGTCTCCCTCTCTCTTCCTCCCTTTTTCCGTCTCGCTGTCTCGCTGTCTCTCGCTCGCGCTCTGATTGTAAATGGATAGACCTGCAAATAGACTGTCACGGCGCGTATGGGTGATTAGCTCTGTTGTGTGTGTCCTCGGTGATATGGAAACCAATCTCCCCCTTCGTCCTGTGTTCAACAGACGCGTGTGACAAGCATGCTGATAGTTGGCTGCCCTGCTGCCTGGTTGGCTGTTTGGGTAGCTGGATGGATGTGGATTGAAAGGCTTATCCCCTCCAGCTCAGTATTTCAATTAGATTAATTACTGATTGTGTGGGTGTGAAGAGACCCTGCCGCGCTTTTTTAGACGCAGACATGCAGGCCTACGCACGTACACAGGAACACGCACACACACACTGCCCCTGTCTCTCTGTATGTCTCACTGTGTCCATGTGTCTACAGTACATCTACTTCCTCCACCTGATTTTTTCTCTCCTTCTCCTTTTTGGGTTATCTCTTTTCTCTCTCTCTCTCTCTCTCTCTCTCTCAAACACGCGTGTGTCTTCCTGGAACATGAACTGGAACGTCTCATTTGAGTTGAACCATTGGCCCCATAACCCAATGTGACCCAGCCTGAGTCCTAGAGCTGGCTCAGTCAGGCAGAGGCAGACCGACGAAGGCAAGACGAGGCAGACAGCCTGATCATAACCCACAGTGACACGCGTCAAGCCCCGGAGAGTGACAGAAACCCAAATGAAAATTAAAGACGAACGATCAGAAGAATCACTCCGGCTGCCAGCGTCTGGACTGGGAGAGGCACAGCGACTCTGACAGGATGTGACACGTTGGCGTCACCCAGTGGTAAGCGGGGCCCCGCGGAGTTGTCACGTGGGCGCACACACGCACAGAAAGTGCCGCGCGCGGGGAAGGATGCCGCGTTTCGGACTGCAAGGCTAAGCCGGAGGTGGACAAAAGTCAAGCAGCCGCGACGCCTAACGAAGGCACACACACGTATTCACATGTACACACACACACACACATCCTCTTCATACACACCAGCATATTCACACATGCACATATATACCCCTCTTCCCCACCAGAAACATTCAAATTTTTCAATGCAAAATGTGAATTTGACAAAGTGAAATGTGGTAATCTTTAAGGTACCTTTTATTCGAATGTTTGATAACTTCAACGTAAAGCCTGATTCATTTTGTACTCTTTCATATAAAAGTCTTAGAGCAACCCATTTACTTTTTGGCGGATGACAGAGCTGATTCAATTTTGGGAGAGGAGGTGAATCGTACACAAAGCCAGCACTGCATCTTGAAGTGAATTGGACTAAACCTCACAAGGCACTTTAGAACTGTTGCGAGAGAAGTCATAAAACAAAAAAGTTCCCATCGTCGCCTTCGCAAGTCTTATTTCGAATAATTCTTCAAACACATTTCTCTGCTATCTTCCTTCCATATTCTGTGTGTCAGATTACTTGTTGTTTTCGAGTGGATGGAAGAAGTTGGGAAGCAAAGCAAAACATGTCTTCCACCCATGCAAACATTCATGGATTTTATAATAAAGTTTTCACAAGTGACGTCAATAACCAATCATACCACAACACAAACAGGCTTCTTACAAGTCAATACAAATCCAAGCAGGCCTTCGTCAAGGCGTATCTTCCCCGTTTCCAGGGTGACAGTACTATGTGGTGTTGTTTCCTTTGCTTGTGTCTTATTGGTTTCTGAGACTATATAGACTAAGGATGAAATTTAATAGTATTGATCGTGATCAAATGAACTTGAATGAGACAATAAAGGCTTCGGATGAAAGGGTGATGTTCCAAGCTGACAAGGCTGAGTGACAACACATGAAAGCTATTAACTGTGCCGGAGTTGGAATTTACTTTCAAATTGAATCCGTTTTTTCTTTCACTATCCAAACGTAGAGGGCAAATGAAACAGACGTGCTCTTAGTTTGGTGTTTTTCCTCATAAACGATTTGAAATTTACCAGCCACTTTCGCATTTGCCTCTCAATTTCGAAACCTGACACGGTTTGACAGACAAACTCCAGGTAATGTATACTTCACACACCCTATGCCTTGTTTATGATGGGATGTTTACGATCTTGTTTATGATCTTCTCACCTGTATATCATGTCACCAAATTATTTTTCTTTGCCACTCTACTCCACCTCCTCTTTACCCTCCTTTGTGTATTCACTTCCAGTCCAACTTTCCTTAACCTCCTTTGCCCTGCACTCTGCCTAGTTTTCTTACAACAAACCCATGTCTGCTGCCAGATAATTACAGTAATCTTCCAGTGATGCAGGCCTCCTCAACATACTAGAACATGCTAATCTTAAATCAGATGCTCTACTGGGATATTCTTTATTCTCTTCTAATTCTTCATTTCCAACATCCTGGAGTCGATAATTGAATCACTGGGCTGATGAGGAGAGAGAGACAAGATTGATGACAGGAAAACACTGTACTGGTAGCAGGCCCAAGCGTTTTGGGGGGAGAGAGAGAAGTGGGCGATGGAAGAAAGAGAGAAAGTGAGTGCGAGAGATGGCTGTAAGAGTGAAGAATGTGCAGAGGACGTCTCAAGATATTCAAGAAGTACGTACGTGTGTGAGAGGGGCGGCGGTGAGAGAGAAAAAGAGAAAGAGGGGGGGGGGAGTGAAACGGGTATAGAAAGAGGGAAGAAACAGAAAAGAATATCTGCAGGTGTGTGTGTACATGTGTGTGTGGGCCTGTGTGTGTGTGTGTGTTAGTGTGAGTAAGGCAGGGCTCTGAGGCCCCAATGGCAATCTGCAGGTTTGTGTTCAGCTCTACAGGACTTCACAGGTGTGCTGTGCTGGTGATGTTATAATTCAGTTTGTTTCATTGCACGAACACACACACATGCTCGCACCACAGGCACACACACATGGCCGCACCACAGGCAACACACACATACAGTACACACATACACACACACACTGCAGACATACACACAAACTAGCAGGCTTTCTATGTCATAGCAACCAGCTACATGTTACAGTCTATGTGGCGAGGAAAATTGCCCCAAAATTCAACTTCTTTCCAAACTATCAACTATGGCAGCAGGCAGTAAATTGATAATACAAGGAAATAGCCCATCTCTCTTCCTCCCTGTGCCCCGATAGATTCCCACTCTGCCGTTTTGCTTTATAAATGCATTCATGATGCAGGACCAAAGTCATAGCGACAGGTTTAGGCTTGGAGAGAAACCTGTAAACACCATTCCTCATTAAGATAGAATGAGCGTTGCAAGAATGCAGAGTTTACATCACCCGGGCAATCTGTCTCCACCTGCTACAGGCTTCTATGTCGGTAGCTGTGCATGTATGTGTGTGTGCGTGGGTCTGTGTGTGTGTAAGTGTGAGGGGTGTGTGTTGTCGATATCTATATATCTCTCACTGTCTTTTTCTGGGTTTTGCTGTCTCTTGCTTTTTCTCCCTCTGTCTTTCTCCCTCTGTCTTTCTCTCTCTGTCTTTCTCCCTCTGTCTCTCTCCCTCTGTCTTTCTCCCTCTGTCTTTCTCTCTATGTCTTTCTCCCTCTGTCTTTCTCCCTCTGTCTTTCTCTCTATGTCTTTCTCCCTCTGTCTTTCTCCCTCTGTCTCTCTCCCTCTGTCTTTCTCTCTCTGTCTTTCTCCCTCTGTCTTTCTCCGTCTGTCTTTCTCCCTCTGTCTTTCTCTCTCTGTCTTTCTCTCTCTGTCTTTCTCTTGCTGTCTTTCTCTCAAACCAATTGTTGAATTCTGCAATGTGAGGTGACTCCCCCTGGTTTATGCCAGTTGGCAGGCTATTCTTCTCTGTCTAGCGGTCCTTTCTCAAATGGAAATGGACTCAAACACAGTCCATACTCATACAACAATCAAAATAATGTTAGTAAATCCCTGTTTTGGCTTTGCTGAAAGGGAATTGACAGAAGTTAAAAACAACAAGTATTGCAACAAGCCCCCCCCCCCCCCCCCCCCCCCAACACGCACACTCTCCTGTGTCATTTGGAGAGATTCACTCATCAAATATGGACAAGTTATGTGCTCCAACCATTACACACAAAACAGTGTTTCACCATCACTGTCCACCCCTATTCACACAGAAAAACACCCCCACACACACACAAGCACAGACACATACACACAGGCATGCATGCACACACAAGCAGACAGTCGAAACATTTCTAAAAGCGGACTGAAAATGGAGCAAATACAGAACAGAGAAACACCAGTTCCGGTTTATTCATAACCTGAATAGAATGTCCCCACAAACAACCCTGGCTAATGTTAATTCAGCATAGAGGAAGCTTGTTGAAGGGAGACAGATTGATTCATTTGCAACCAGGAAAAGAGAGAGCATTCGACTAAAGAGAGAGAAAGACAGACAGAGAATTTGGAGAACTTTTGTCCTTTTCGGAGAAAAGACGTAGGTCGATACGACACACCGCACCCTACTCCTGTATGGATGAGGCAGGCTGTTCAGGGGCAGAAGTTATTACTTATTACTTCATGAAACACAATCATGATGCGAGGTTGATACAGAAGCCTGCTAACCAACTCAGGAGGTATTCGTGGAACACGTTCCAAGACGGAGGAACGTGCAACCCGAAACGATAATCTCAATCCCCCTCTTCCCAAATACGATCGCTGCTCCCTCTCTCTGATGCATCACCGTCGCGGTAATTGCTTGTAATGCAGTTTTGGGGAAATGGCGGAGCAATTAAAGGGGTGAGATTAAACGGATGGCCCACTAGAGGGGATGGAATGCGAGGAGACGGGTGACTGAGGACAGAGCTGGGAGGGCTGCCGGAGACTTGGGTCTGGAGAACTTCCTTACAAGGGGACCTAGACGGAGAACGAATCTTACTGTAATGAGATAGAAATGAAGAAATGAGAAGTGTGTTTTTTGGGGGAGGAGAGGATGGTCCGGAGCGGAGGTGGATACCCCATGACTGAACAGAGGATCGTTCAATCTGTACTGGCACATGCCGTACAATGATTTTCTACAGACAATCTACCGATGACCTATCCACAGACAAAGTCGTTATTTCGAATGGAATCTTTGAAGCAAAATGCAGAAGTCAATCCAGCTTAGATGTGCACCTTAGCTAGTTGTGGAAACGCTTTGTCCATCAAGCTTTCATGATTTCATGGCTGTACCTCATTATGCATGCAGTATTGAACCAAGCCAACTAATAATCAAGCTGTATCAAATATTCATTCAGAAATTTTCCTTTTCTCAAGGCTACAGACCGGAGTTAGATCAACAGAGACACATGAAAGTGGAATGGAGAATGTAGCCTTGCCAGAAAGCTGTAGATCTGGTAGATAATGCAGTCTATTTGCCTGGGAAACCAATACTGCTTAGCTACCTTCCCTGTTACACTAGCAAGAGTGAGACCACATATTTGACTGTGTTTAGGCCAGAGGCAGTCCTTTCTCAGTACTTTCGAGATTGATAAGACTACAGGGAGAGATAGCTCTGTTCTGTTCAGCACCACGCCTGGTCCAAGTACCCAGAATGCAGTTTAAGAGTGCAGGGGAATCATTAGTTGTTTCAATACCACTGCAGTGGCCCAAGAACTGTGGGCATCAATGAGCCTGAGGAGCCCTATCAGTCCCTCTCCCCTCTTTCCCTCTTGCCCACCCCTCTCATTCCCTGTGTCTTTCTCTGTGTCTGTCCTTCTGTTTTCATCTGTTCCCTCTTACTTATTGTCTCTGCCTTTCTCTCTCTCTCCTTCTATCACATGCACACACACACTATACCACTCTCAGTCAATCTTACTTTGCACGCCCAATCCACCATGGGGCTGAAATGATGTCCTAGCTGTGCCTGCTTTGTCTTCCAGGAGGTAATTAGCAGCTATTGTTGTTGTTCAGCTAATCAGAAATCTCACATACCCACTACGGTCATTATCGTTACATCTGACAAAAGACTGGCTCAGGGACTGAGGGACACGTGTGTGTGTGTGTGTGTTATATGTGATTCATGTTATGAATGAGCCTCTGATCTAATCAAACAAAGTAAAAATGATAAGATCATATTCAATCATTTGCGTAGGATGTTATAAACTATGAGATCTGCATCTTTCAATTGACCATTTAATCTCCAGGCTAACTGGAAAATGTGGAGTCTGATGCTAAAAGCCCTACATTCAAACCCATTCAAATAAGCCCCAGTGCCCTATGGTTTGCAAATAGCATCACAGTGTTTATTATAACCTATTTGCAAAAACTAAGGATTTAGCATATGAACAAATGTATTTAATAGGGTTAACCAAACCAGGCATGGCTAAGCCAGTCGAGTTTGAGAAGAACTCACTGAAGTGGGGATGATAAGCAAAATAGCTCCAGCAGCCAGCTAAAATTGGACACACAAACAAACAGAAGTGAGATGAGCATAATCTAGGATTGTCGAGGAGATGATTGCGGGGGCCTCCTATTCATCCGTCCAGACTCCCTCCATCATCATGTGGCTCTATTCTTGTTTCCTGTCCAAGTGGCCGGCATGATTCGGATCAGTCCCGATATCAAGTGGACATGATCCATTTGAAGAAGAGGAAGCGAGGGGAGACTGGGAGCTGCGCGTTTGCGATTTGTCTTTACCCCCAACTGGCTGCGATTGTCTTTGATTTCCTTTCTAGTGTCGTCATTGACGCCGAAAATCAACACAATCAGATGCTATGGGAGGGATCTGACAGGTGGGACTGGCTAACCCTGGCATTGGCACCGTAGCATGTGCCACTCGATGCGTGATCAACAACATCCCTTCAGTCAGGAGTAAAACTTGGCGCCATAGCTCAGAGTAGCATCCCTTGGTGACAGTTGCAGAGCCTTACCTTGTTCGAATAGAAAAAACGACTTCATCTACAGCTATTTGTTTCAGCCAAATATTATGGAAGGCATTCAATATTGACTGGCTAATACCATCCAATCACACCTGTGTATTATTAATGAGATTTGACCAGCTCAGGGATTGCCCGGTGTGCGCTCCATGATGATGGTATGTCAGCTATCAGTCTGTACAAACAGAGAGGAGGACCCCCCCCCCCCCTCCCCCTCAGGAGGAAATGACCCGATGGAAACTCTATGCATCTTTAATGAGCAAATGTTTGAGTCCTTTTCTAATTTGCCACTTTTCTAAATGAAACCTCGACTTAACACATAAGTTGATAACATAGTTAAGACCAAATATTGTTGGAATGGAGGCTGGCTTGGGCCGGCAACTATTTCGGTTTCGTTAATATGGAATTTGATTAAAGAATAAATCATGGTTTTGTAATTGACTAATCCTTCCGATTCAAACCACTGGATTTCTAAGATAGACCAACGTTTTAAAGTTTGTGTGGAGTATGGTTGGAACACAAAAGTCTTTAAAGTGGAGCGTTGAGAATGCTCTACTGATTTAGAGCTCTGGAGATCTGTTTCACCATCCACTTGCAATGTTTTTACACAAGTATGCTTGCTGCATACTTGTACCGTGTCTCAGGAGGAAGGGATCCCTCTCTGAATGGTTCCTCCCAAGGTTCCTTAAATGTTTTCTTTGGAAATCCTTGTCTTCTTCAAAGGAGGCTTGTTTAGGTGCAGTTCTTTGGGCATATGTGAATCCCTCTGTGACACTGCTTGCAAAAAGGACATATTTTATATATAAGGAGATATTTTACAAATTAAATTGAAATTGATTATTCATAATTTTTACGTGTGTGTGACTGTGTGTGTGTGTGTGTGTTTGACACGCGTGTGTCAGTAACTCTGGGGAAAAGGGAGGAAGAGGGTAGGGTTATTACATAAAATGGTCAAATTCTCCAAGATGCAATATGGCCAACTTGGACAAAGGTCATGAGATCATGACTACACATTCTCTTTTCTCTGACACACACACACACACACACTCCAACAGTCTCCCGCTCTCTCCCTCAATTCTAAAACTCTTTCCCTCTCTTTTTCTTTTTCTTCCTATTATCCATTTCTTGCTCTCTGCCCCCCCCCCGGCTCATCCCCCCCCCTCCCCTGGCGAGGTGGCCCAGCGTACGACGTCCCAGGGGTCTCTCCGGTCACATTTCTCATTCCACCTCTGGAGTAGAAGACTAAATGGAAATAACCACAGGGTGCGGGAGTGTCACCTGGACCAGCTCTCTTTCCCTTTCTAAGACCTCCAAAGACCCCGGAGACTCTCTCCCACGCCCCACGGGGGAACAGACAGACCTCCTCTCCGCCCTCAGAGCCCCGACCCCTTTCGCCACAGCTTCGCCTGGTCTGGTCCCACTCCGCGTCTCCATCCCGTCTGCCTGGGCCGATACCCGGGACTGACAGGATCATTATCGTCTCCCCGTGGGCCTCTGTGGAGAAATCTGAGCGAATTGCCGTGCAATTTTCACTTTGCCTTTTGCTGAGAGCTCACCCTTGCAAACATGTAAATGTAATCTCCTTGGTGATTTCCTTCCTGCTCATGTGAGACTGGCAGAGCTCCGCTATAACAGTCCCAGAATCAGCTTGAAGAGGAATGATTCACATTTTCTCCATTCAATCACATGCGCTGGGGGGGGGGGGGGGGGGGGGGCAGTGTGTGGGTGTGCGTGTGTGTGGGTGTGCGTGTGTGTGTGAGTCTATATGAATGTGTGAGTAGGGATGACACACTCTTAATCCAATACCAGTCACTTTTGGAAGCCTCAGTTATACATAATCATACACAGTTAAAGTGGTAAACTACTATAACCCCCATCACTCCAGCACCTCTACGAACAACTCATCGCACAGTTCCAATATTGCCATGTACGAACGGACCTATTTACACACACGTACCCATTCTCGCTGACGCAGATATTCATAATTTTACAGACATCCTCTTTCTGACACGGCAGTGGCTTATCATGGGCCGAGAGCAAAATTGATGGAGCATTTATAGCCCCTCCTTGCCCCGCCCTCATTGGATTGCAATCGCAAAAGGCTTTTAATTAGATGAAGCTTGACTGGTTTAAACATACATTTTACAGCTGTGTCCAAGAATGGGCCGCTATGTCGTAAATATTTGTCCATCGACATGAATGCAGAGAGAGATTAAAGGAGGAGGAATGCATTCCGGGGGAGCTAAGATAGACTGCCGAATGAACTCAGGGCCGTAACTTTTCCTGGGGGTGGAAATTGCCGGGGCGTGCACCAGCCCTGACACATGTTAGTAGCGTGTTGAGGATGGGGGGGGGGGATGGGGTCTACACGGGGTCAATGTATATGCCACTAAGGTGGATTTACAGTCGTCTGACACACAGGAAAAGATATAATTCTGTTTTAGTGCTTGGGACTCTTTCAGATTCATTACTGCACTAATTCATACTTGGTCATGTGTAATTACACTGATAAAAAGGAAATTGAACACATTACGGGTGCATCTGAGACCTAAACGAATGTCATTAAATGTTTCTTCCTCTAATTATTTGTCTGTGTGCCTGTGTGTCTGTGTGAGTCAGTCCTCGGCCAATTATCATTTGCAAATACTGTCAAATACTTTGGTCAACTTGGTTTGTCTTAGCTTGTGATTAAATCAATGATTTAGGAAGTGCTATAGGTGAGGAAAATGGAACTCAGGCTGGTAACTTCCTGAAATGATCATGTCATTATTATGATCTCTGTGATTCACTCAGGTATGTGCATATGGCATCGTACAGGTAGTCATTCTATCCCGCCACGGGGGGGGGGGGGGGTTCTCGTGAGCGGGGTCGGTTGCAGGAGGTGGTGATAGCCTTGATATCCATCAAGGATGCAGACAGAGAGAGGTCAGGAGGTGACCCATAGGCCAAGCATTTCACAAAGCATTTCACAAAGCTAGACACTGCTAAACTACTAGAGATCTTTAAATATCTTTAAACTGATTTTTGAACACACAAGGAACATCGATGATTTCGAGAAATCATTGACACTCATCAAGATTCTGCTACCATAAACCCCTGAAGGAGCCGAAAAGTGTTCAATGCTGAGAGTAATCTGTTGCAACAGGATTCTCGTATAGGTTCTAAATGACCCCAAAAGTTTCAGGAGTAAGTGTAGGTTGGTTTATTTGATGGTTCATTTAATATATCGTAATTACAATTATATTGTACACAAGTGCAATTTACACTACTCATTTATTTATTTACATTCCTACAAAAACATATTAGAAAGCATGAGGTATGTGACTACAACCATAAAGCAGAACCTGTGATTATGATATTAAGACACGAGCCAAAGAACAAGCAGCTGGTAAACACGCCATAATGAAAAATCTAATTTTAAAATTAATATTTCATGGGTGGACCTGCGCAACAATCGCCTGCGTGTGCATTTTCAGACGGAAATCCATTATTCAATAAGAGCATACGACTTGAGACCGGAGTTCATTTTTACATTGTACTACAATAGAAACGGGAACCTTTGATGAAGTCTATGAATAAAACAATGGTAAAAGAAGATTGAGGCACATTCTAAGGGGGTAGCTCTTTTTGAATGAGTTTCGTAATAAAAATCCTATTAGTCACAGCCTTGGTGTTGCTCTGAGAATCTGCATGGAGGCTGGATAATATTTGACAACAGACATACTACTATGTTGATGGGGAGGAACATATCTAATGAATGAAATGCACTATGTACATAATAAATGTACAGAATTATGCAATCTATGTATTGGACGCATTCATATTCCATTCCAGAAAGTTAAAGCAGTCCTAAGACACAGCAAAGAACAACATATGTTGTGCAATTCCACAAACACCCAAGAAACCATTAACTAGAATGAACAGTATGTACTGATGCAGACTCTTGACAACTTCTATTCATTATCAGTGTTTACTGCCTCAACAGCATTGTTGGAAGTTGTTCTGTGGCTGACAGTTTGGAAATGTTCTGGAATGTTGTGAGGTTTGAGAGAGAGCATGAGAGTGAGAGTGAGAGCAAGACAGCGAGAGAGAGAGAGATAGAGAGAGATATAGACAGACAGAAAGAGAGAGAACGAGCGAGAGAAAGAGGTGGGAATAAATCATGGTTGTAGTGCTTTGGTCAGCTCCCTGTCCCCCAGAGCTATATACCCTACCTGACCCTCATCTCTTCCTGCACCTGTTCTCCTCACTCTCCAAGTTCTCGACAATTTCTTCTTTTTTCAGTCTCATTGGCTCCATTTTTAGTCCTCTGTCCTCTTTCCAACTCTTTTTCTCAGTCTCATTTGGATCGTTTTTTCTAATTTGTCAGGGAGTCATTTGTTGTGTCTTTCGTCAACAGCCCCAATCAGGTTTTTTCCGCGCTCTCTCTACCCCCTCACTCTCTCCACCCCCTCACTGTCTCCACCCCCTCACTCCGTTGGGAATTCCTAAATGTGCGTTGTCCTCTCCGTAAAAAAGGCGGCGTCCTCTCCACTCCGACCCCCCCGTTCTCTCCCCCTCTCAGCTCTCCTCTTTGGCGATGCGTCCCGTCTTGCTCAGCACCGTGTTGAGCTCGCGGAGAAAACTGGGGGGCATGGCACCCTCGCCGCCCAGCATGGGCCTCCTGTTGGGGCCCCTGGTCTCGGGCTTGGGGGACAGGGGCAGGGGCATGGGCCCGGGCGCGGGGCGGGGGGAGGGGCATCTTGGCAGGGTCGGCACGGAGGCTCTCCTCTGGCCCGCGTCAGGGATGCTGAGCTGGTTCTTTGGTTTCAGGCAGTCAGCCAGGAGGGTAGCCTTGAACAGGGCACTGCCCCCCACACCAGGGCTGGGCCCACCGTCACTCGGGCTGAGGTGAAGGGAAAATACTTTTTCTGGCGGCTGGAAAGCAGAGAGTGAAGAGTTTATTCCAAACCTTCCAAAATCCATTTTGACAAGATATAGTTACGCTTAAATCTCCTTAATCCTATGTGTGTTAGTCTGCCATACGACAGCATTTTTGTGTGAATCTGCTCATTCATTGTGAAGCGACCAACACTATACTCTAAAGTACATACTTGCTTGGGGATGTTGTGCTTGGTTTTCTGGCCACCAGCTACAGCTCTACCACTGGTGGCTTTGTGACCTACTGGTGTTTTGTGGTCGGTGCTCTTAGACCACAGGTCCGCTCCATGCTGAAAATCAATCCATTACAAGTCACATGTAAGGCACACAAGGGAAAATAACCTGAACCTAACACCTAAACTATCACTGAGTTTCAAATCTGCCATGACCAATTCCATCCAGTATTGTTTGTATCATGTTAGCCTGGTTGTATCAGGCGTCACTGGTGCCTCTCCAGCCAGCCAGGCCGAGGACAGTAGAGTGTGTGTGTGGGTCTCAAGGTCGTGACCCTGTGGTGTTAAACAGCCTAAGCTCTACCTTTGCCTTTAACTTCCCGCCCTTTTCCTGCTGACCCTTCAACCTGCGAACATGCTGCTCACTAACACACCCTTATTTCATCAGCGGTAGAACATGTTCTTGCACCTTTTGTAAAGACAGTTTCCATGGAAACCCTGTCCTAGCAAATGCCTGCTAACAGGTAAGAGGAAGAATATTGAAGTGTTTTCTTTCCATGTCCTTATTATCGCTCTATTTCTGCCTGGCTTTCTCTGCTTAGGCTTTTACCCTCTCTCTCTCTCTCTCTCTCTCTCTCTCTCTCTCTCTCTCTCTCTCTCTCTCTCTCTCTCTCTCACACACACACACACACACCTTATCTTTCTCTCTACCCATACAGCACATCTCTAACCCTTTCAGTCTTTTCCTTATTAACAAAACCATCTTTCTCCCTTCTCTGTCGCTTGATCTCTTTCCTCCGCCCTTCCTACAAGCCCCTGCGCTGAAACCGATGGTCCTGATACTAGGCGGCACCGGGAGAAAGTCTCGTATTTTGCAGCTCGCTACAGATTTAGTGGTCGGGAGCTGAATTAGAGTGGTGGAAGCTTCCGGATGGGCATGGAAGAGTTACCGCTCCCCCTTTAATAAACACCTTAAAATCTTTAGGTAAGTAAGCACATTCAGCTAGCACGTCGGCCAAACATCGTCCTGCCATTTAGATCCATCTCCCTCTTAAAAGTATTGCTCTTTTTCCTACACACAGACTCTAATGCACTCAGAGCTTTTACAGTAAGTGCAACTAGAACACGTGATGTATCACTAGCGTGTGGCGGAGCAAACGGTTAACATCAGAGGTTCTCAAATCACACCTCTGGCAAACCCTACTCTGTTAAGTCTGGATGGTGGCTCGTGCTGGATAATAGCGTCAAGCTACTGTAGGTCTTAATTATTTAAATGAATCATACAGTTATTTGCAGTGAATGATGTATTCTCTTTGCATTTCCGTTTTTTTCCTTTCGAGCAAGGGAACAGGCTACCTCACGAGAACCCAAATTTAGAGAAGAAAATCGAAGGGTTTGAGGAAGAAATAAAGACGAGAACTGCGAGGGGAGGACGACCAGAGAGAGAGAGAGAGAGAGAGAGAGAGAGAGAGAGAGAGAGAGAGAGAGAGAGAGAGAGAGAGAGAGAGAGAGGACAGGACGACAGACAAAGAGACCTCCTCCAGCACGTCTGAATGCTTTCGTCTGCATTATTGATGCGCGCTGTGCGCTCTCAGTCACAGGCGGTTACAACGCGGATGTGTCTGGAAGCAAAGTACTCTCTGTGATTGTCACAGTTGCACGACTGGCTAAGGTCAGGTCCAGATCCGATCCAGTCGTATGGATGTATGTGCAGTGCCATCTGCAGATAGTATGAAGCTTTACAGAGCCTATCGATGAAGGACCCTCACCATTTTGTGAATGATGTCAGTCACCCAGGTTACCTGTGACTCCTCCCCTTCACAGCAGAAATGCCTGTGGGATGAAAGGGTTAAAAGTGTACACACTTGCATGTCTGCACGTTATCTTTCTCCTTGACTACAACAGTATATGGTTGACGACGGTGGCTTGATCTTTACTTTTTTACATACACTTTTTGTATGTTACTTTGAATAAAAGTGTTTGCTAAATGACTATTTCCCATTTGAGTCATCTTAGTTTAGACTACCTTG
The DNA here is from genome assembly GCF_038355195.1 of Osmerus mordax. Lineage (NCBI taxonomy): Eukaryota > Metazoa > Chordata > Actinopteri > Osmeriformes > Osmeridae > Osmerus > Osmerus mordax. The sequence goes on along the minus strand of NC_090072.1, from coordinate 4,169,317 downwards.
GACAATTACTTTTCGACTGATGTAACTGCTTTTTAGGTCAATAGATCAGTACGTGTTCAGTGTTCTGCTGTCAACAGTTGAATTGGTGAACCACTACAGTTTACCCACCATTGCTGTTTGTCTGTATAGATGGTGAAGCCCCAACTAGGAAAGGAGAGGGAAAGACAGACAGAGAGAGAGAGAGAGAGAGAGAGAGAGAGAGAGAGAGAGAGAGAGAGAGAGAGAGAGAGAGAGAGAGAAAGAGTGACAGAGAATAAGTGATTCTCTACCGTTTTGGCACATTTCCAACAAATGTTTATTTTACAAAGATATTTCTGGAGGTTATAATCTTCAAAAACCTTTTGCTTTGAGACACAAATCTGGGGGGCTGGGGGGATATTGGAGTTTTGTAACATTGAAGGAAAGAGTTCAGATGGACAGACAGTGATTTACTGCCAAGGCCTTTTTTTCATCTTTTTTTTTTTTAGGTCATAATCACATTTTCATTCAAATGCAGGAAAAAAGTAGTTTTCGACATCAGTATACTGGAGGTTCATTAGTATTTTTAGATCTCATGTTAGTTTCAGACATCAGTATACTGGAGGTTCATTAGTATTTTTAGATCTCATGTTTATGCATAAAGTACAGGCCACTTAGGTATGCTGTCATCTTACACACTCAACCCTCATACATTTGTGGTTTTGTTTGAGTGTGTGTATGTGTGTGTGTGTGTGTGTGTGTGTGTGGTGGTACAGTACAAGACAGTCATGTAGTGTTTTGGTACAGTAGGTGGCTATACTGTGACTTTGAGGGATCCTAACCCCAAACCAAATGTGTGTGTGTTCGCAAATATGCACATACAGTGCTTATGACTACCCCGATGCATGAATAATCCAAAACTATGTCTGGTTTAAAAACAGCGACCAAAGAGTGCGCTCTTGATACTACTCATGACAGGGTGACATGAAGTTCATTGCTCTCCGCGGTCAAAAATCAATTTAACACACATTGAATCACTGGGAAATGACATTATTTGAACAAGGGCTCATCGCTGGTTCTAATTAAGGTTTCTCGCTATTTTAAAATCAGCGGCAAAAGAGTGCGCTTGTGAAATGGTCACGATAGGACAATGTAAAGTTCATTGCTCTCCAAAAATCAATTCCCACACAATGAATCACTGGGAATTAAGGGTTGGTGGCCTGACTCTGATCAAATTGATGTCTCTCGCTATTTGAAGTGGGTATCGGGCAAAACATCTTCTCAGATCTGGGTATAAGGTAAATCCCTTTCCTCGGAGGTGAGTATACTTGCACTGTTTGTTTAGGACCGCCCTCAGTGGGACAACATACTCTGTAACCCCCCTGTTAGACTGGGACTGCAAAAGAGAGGAGAGGAGAGGGGGGAGAGCAAAGGAAAGAGAACGCTTTCAGAACACTAACAGAGGAGGAGAGGAGGAGAGAGGAGAAAGCCCCCAGCATGCCTTGACTAGCACGAGCTCTCCCCAGCACTCCAACCCAATCTCCCCCTCTCTCCCCGTCACCCTCTTCTCAGGTAGACCAGCTGTTAATGATGTGTCGAAGAGCTGGATCCCCTTCGCCTCTCTCTGTGTCTTTGACTCTTTCCACCCCCCTCAGCAAATCCTCTCTCTCTCTCTCTCTCTCTCTCTCTATCTTTCTCACTGTCTGTCTCTCTCTCTCCCTCCCACTCTCCCTTTGTCGACCTCTCTCTCTGCCTTTCTTTGTTTCTACTATTAGAATAGTTTTTGTGTGATTTTACAATGCTTCAAAATGAATTCTCTCTCTTAACTCAACATTTCTCTATTACAATACTACTCAATCTTTACTGTTTCCCTTCCAATTATCTCTTTCCATATCCACTCTCACCCCCCAAATGCCTCATTCCCTTATCCTGTTATTCTGCCCTCCAGGATGGAGAAACTCATACAATCACTGGCTAGACTCATTTTTCATGCTACTCCTTGACTCTAATTCCGACACAGCAAAAATTAAGAGGAATGATAATTGGGCAATGTGAAACAGTGGGCTGGCATCCTCCACTTCTTTGCAGAAAAAAATGCTGCCGTCTTGACAAGAGTAATAAATTAGAATATTACATTATTATATATTTTAAATAAAGTGGTAGCACTGTTTCTCATTGTGAGAAGCGGGGCTGATCATTTGTATTTGTTAATGCACAATTATGTTTAATCTATTTCATGATTGGGAATATTAAAAGCAAACTGAGGGTGGTTGGGTTGATTGCATAGTCCGGGAGTTCGGGCACTTACAGTTAAGCAAGAGGGATTTAAATCGTGGAGAAGAGAAAACACACAATAACACTTTTCTAAGTGTTAATAACAACAATAATCCCTCCATCGTAATGATACGCTAAGCACCATTTTCCTTCCCAGTCCAAAACAGACACAGTATTCTACATGTCTACCTGGTCGGAGGTTTCAGTTTCTTCTTGAGGCCCAGGTAACACTTCCCACACTTGATAGGGATCTCTCTCTCTGGTTTAGTGTTCTGGAAGAGACAGTGACAATTCTAACGTTGTAAAGTAAAGTACAAGGGCTACCAGAAGGCTAAAATGTCTACCAGTTTAGTGAAATGACACGTGGAAAAATGTCAGCAGTTTGTCTCTTCCTTGGCTCCGCCCACCTATAATCCCAACATCCCCCCCAACAAGCCTTAACGCTCATTGTCACAGAGGCTTTGAAAAAGAAACGCCTCAGAATATCAATTAAATTTCCGCTACAATGATAACTTCCACCTTCTTCATGCGATAATTAGCCACATTGCCGAGTGTGCCCGATACTACACTAATTAAGGCAAAGAACAGCCTTCATTCAAAGCCTCCTCGCCTCTTCCTCCACCCCCTCCCCCCGCCCTCCCCCCTTCCCCCTCCGCACCATCCCTCCACCTCCATCAATTATTAACACATCTTCACACTCGTTTACAAAACTGTGTCTCAACTGGAGCAACGAGCTCTGAAAGGCGTGCCTCGGGGGGGCCCTTGTACCCGGCATGCCACGCGCACATTTCCACGGGTTCTAGATCCAGAGAGAGAACTCAGATCGGCCTACGCAACGGAACACTCGTCCCGTCGGGGGAGCGTAGAGAGAGTGATTTGAATCTGGGAATCTAAACATAATGAGAGTTTCTTTCTTCTAGTAGAGCAATGCTAACTTTAAGTAGGGAGAAATAGACCCATTTGGAAAAAGGCGATTTCGATAGAACTAACACTTTACCAAACACAAAACAGTATACCGTCTTTAATCCTGAACGATGACCCCGCTCTACAGAAGGACCTGCCTCTGTTAGTCTTTCGTTAAGTAGTGGTTCCCCCCACAAACCCTTGACCACTACACACTAATAAAGACCATTCCCAAAGTGAACCTACTTTAATGTCTTTATACAGGAGCAGCTTGTCATCCTTGAGGACAACATATCTGTCCTGGAATTTACTGGCAGTTAGCAGCTTCGAGGATCCATCCCTGTACTTCAAGTAGTCGCCTTTCAGACACTGCTTCTGTCCTGGTGGGATGGACAGGAGGAAGAGGGGTCAAAAGTACGTGAGACACAAGCCTAACCTGTATACATCACTGTATGTACTAGACTGAGAGTAGTGTGTGAACCAGTGTCATTGCAGTATGTATCTATTGCTTTGACACAACAAACAAACGCTCACTTCTTGCTGCACATTTATAATCAAACTGTAGATATTTTTTTATACTGTTAATATATCTGCTGAAATGGCTTGTTTGAGGATTTTCAATCACACGTGTGTGTGTGTGTGTGCGTGGGCAAGTGAGACTTTGAGGCTCTAAGCATCTCTGACTCACCTAAACGTTCAGAACATGTTTTGACTCCTTTGAACTTTTTGATGACAAGGAAGGCGGAGCTAGGGTCGTCCATTGTGCTCCATTCCAATACCTGTTCTAGAACCTTCTCCTTGTAGTGCAGTGGTCGTTCTGGCAAAAGCAGACAAAACAAAAAGTGTGGAAAAATAAATACATTTTGCCAAGACGTACTGTATAGAAATCATGCACCTGTGATCTGGGCTATTGTGGGTGAACAAAGCCTAACTCCCCTCAACAACAAAAAATTACATCTCCAAGTCACTGAATGATAATTATCTAAAATGCCATCAGGAAAATCCTATCAGGAAAACACAAGACCATTAGTTGGATGTTTTATTTCCTCCCCACTTTCATTATTGTGTAGTTCAAATTTGCAATTATCCTCAGCAAATCTGAACATGATTAGAAAACACACTCATGTGCAAAATAGACCTATTATCTTGTCCTAATTTGCTAACAGAGTAATATGGTACACACTATCAGTTGGAAGCATCACTTGTACATCACCCTGCATCCTGCTCCAGTCCTGCTTCCAAAGCATCGGCCTATCCAAACAACTGCCTACTTTTCACATGCTATAAAAACAAAAAACTTGCAGTGGGATAACCTATTTACAGAATGGAGGTTTATCTCCCGGGATCTTTGCAGACCTGGGCCATGAAATTAGTTACCTGCTTTCCTCCAAATATTAGCTTCCCTTTTCCACCCATTACCACAGATAAAGGTGTTTATCTATAGAGGGCCTTCAAAATCCTAATTACCTAACACTGTCTCTCCCCTCTTGCTGGTCACAGGCAAAAACTGTCAAAACAGCAGCTTCAGAATTGCCTGGATGTTTATTCGACGGCAAAACATGTTGTCTCACCGCAAAGAAATATGCTGAACCATCAGCAAATACACTCAGCATTCCACAGACCTCCATTTTTAGATGAGGACAGCCTGTCCTTTGGAACTTTGTTCAAGGGGGCAACAAAATAAATGGGACGCAAACTCGATGAACGTGGTGAGAGGAGCACACGGAACACCAGAGAAGCACCTTCTCGGAAGGCTCCTGTTCCCCCACAACCTCCCACTGGGAAGGGGTCTGACATGAGGCTGTGTGCAAACCAAGCCACTGAGGTGGGTGCAGGACTGGTAAAAGCTCACGACACGCTACAAAAGCGATGATTCATTCATGCAGCCATCAGACTAATTCCTGAGTGTGGGCGGCATCCATTGACGCAGGTTCATTACAGAGGTAGCCTCATCTTCTAATCATGGAGCCTGGAGATGAGGGGAGTGTGTCCCTTGCATGTGCCCTGCATGAAAATTGCCCATCAAACACTGCCTTGTGAAATCCAATCACTAATTCGAGGAGTGTCGATGGAGTAAAACGTTTGGGGTGCAGGCTTTGATTGGAAAGGCTAGATACATGGGGTTATGGTTAAAGGGGCTTCGAATGTCTCCAGCGTAGATTTAGTCAAACAAAACCTACATGAAAATAGGTTTCAAATAAACGTTTTATCATTCTCTTCCTGTCACCTACCTAGCTCTCCATTCTCGATAACTTCGTACGCGGTCCAAAAGTCACCGGCGTTTGTGACAATGTTCTTCATTCCCAGAGTGGTCTCCGTCAACTCACCTGACCGCATGGTTGGAGACAGCTGCCGAAAAATGAAAACGACGTCATGTTTGGCGTCATAAACCTCAGGCTTGTGGATTATGATAACCACGTTCGTAACTACAATGAACACTTCAATCAAGTACGGTTTGTAAAATAAGGACTTGCGACAGTTATCTGACATTTTGACATCGTTTTTTTAATGGGGAAAGGACAACTGAACATCGCTGGTTTAAAAGCCTGCGCAAAGCCAGACACTGAGACCTTTTGCGAAATAATTGTTCTGTGGAAAGAATTTGAAAAGGCCCTGCTTCACTCCAGAGAGTAAGAAGGAGAGAGAGCAAGGCAAAGAGAAGTGTTAATGTCAACCTGAGTCTGAGCAGACCCCTGTCACCCCTGCCTCTCTGCCCTACCGCTGTTCCACACCTGCAAAATAAGTCCATTACCTGCAGCTCACCAGCGCCGCTGATGGAACGCAATTACTCACACAATTAAATCAGACGTTTCTTTGATTAGCTCGCTTTTGATTTATTTTGGTGGCAGTAATCCCATCAGGTTTAACCACCAGTGCCTCGGCCTTATTCCATCACCTCCTCCACCTCTCCCTCTACTCCCTCCTTCCTTTCCCCGTTCTTGCTCCCCACTCGCCCCCCCCCCCCCCCCCTCGTGTTTCGGTTCCCTCCACCCTTACTCTTTCCACCCCTGATTCCCCCCCAAACCCTTTGACACACAAACGCACACATTCACTCACACACCTTGATTAAGCAGCAGTTTTCGGGCTCTCTCCTTTCCAGGTACACCTCAAAGATCAAGTCCCCTGCCGGAGAGAACTGGGGAGGGAGGGAGGGAGGGGGAGAGAGAGGGAGGGAGGGAGGGAGAGAGAGAGAGAGAGAGAGAGAGAGAGAGAGAGAGAGAGAGAGAGAGAGAGAGAGAGAGGGAAGGGAGCGAGAGGAGAATAGAATCAGGCAAAGTTAAATAATACGAACAACAAGAGAGTCTGGATTAATTGGCTTTTTGTTCTAAATTCCTTGGTCTAGTGTGGTCTGGACTTAAATGCAGGGACCCAAGATAGGCATTAGAGGATTTGTGGAAGCAGGAGCTGTGTTCAGAGCTGCAGGCAAGCGAAATCTTCCGCTGCTAATTGATGGGATAGTTATCCGAGCAAAGGAGGTCAAGCCGGGTGAAGTTAGGAGAGGTAAAGAGCAAGGACAATTGATGCAGTCTCTTCAATCCTGTCAAAGTTTACAGTGTGCACTCCCTTTGTGTTCTCTTGCGATGTGGAACTGCCTTTTAGAGCTCAACAAATCTTCCCGAGCAAAGTTCTTGACAAGAACTTGGTTTAAACTTTTGGGTGTCATGCACTAACAAATACACACACACACATACACACTAGGTTGAGACCAGGACAGAGACCTTGAGTACTGAAGCAAGCACTCACGTGTGTCAGTTGACTGCATTTCAAGTCAACCTTGCTCCGGCATTGTAAAACAACAGGAAAGGTATATTGGAATCGAAAATGTCATTGCACATGAGAAACCGTTCCTCCTCAGTTCCTGTTCTCGCGCTCTTTCTCTCCCAATGCTTCACCAGGTACTCTCGGAAAGATACATAAATGAAGTGCAAACTCTTCCAGACCAAATCACTCGACAGGAAAAGAATCAGTAACACTGAAACAGTCCCGAAAAGGATTCAAAGCAATCCTTCCAGCATCCAAATGACGGCTTTGTTTTTAACAGTGAAGTAGCAACGCAATGTATTTGAGCAGGATATGAGAGGCAAGGCCTGAGGCTTAAGTTCATCTGAGATGTTTTCGTAGAGGAAGAAAAGCAATCCATGACAACTGCTGCCGGCATCGGAACATAGCAAGTTGATCCTTGATCCTCATCATTCCAACATTCATCTTCCTGCTACTGTGCATGTGTAAGTGTGTACGTGTGTGTGCTTGTGTGCAAGACTCAGTGTGTTTACATTTCCTCTGTAACTGTGTGTGTGTGTCTGGGGGGGGGGGGTTGCCTATGTAAGCAAGCGAAGAAAAGTATTGCATGTGTGTGTCTGCGTGTGTGTCAGTGGGGCCCATAGAACTGAATGATATAGCTATGAGCAACATTGCTCATCATGGTGTGCTTACAGAAGAGATTACAGCTCACAGACAACAGGCAATCACAGCTCTATTCAGCCAGTCTCTGGTAAACTCAGGAACGATAGAAAGAGAGAGGGAGGGAGAGTCAGAGGGAGAGAAAGAGAGAGAGAGGGAGGAAAGTTGAGTCAAGAGTGCCCGATACAAGCTGCTGAGATGAAGTGATGGAAATGACGGGAGGGAACTTAACAGTTTGGCGCGGCGACACCACATGTTTCAGGGTGTGTCATGTACTGTGTCGTGTGAGTGCTAAATCCGTAACCATGGTAAGCCATCATGTCAATCATGTGTTGTTGAGAGGGATACCTTAACATGCCAACGGGGGAGGACTCACATCTGACTTGAAACGCTCAAAAAAAGCTAAAGAAATTACAGCCTTTGAAACTAATGAGGCATGAGGTGTAATTGCAAGAACGGCAACAGCGCCATTAAGATAAGTCCGCTCTACCGGTTTACCACCCCATCCACCAATGGGCAGGTGGGAAACAAAGTCAGGAACTTTCATTGTCAAAGCGGGAGAAAGAGAGAGGGGGGGTGGGGGGGGGGGGGAACTCAGTCATCTCTGACTCCAACTGAGATTGGCGATCATGCCACGCAGAGAGAAATAAAATCACATTGAGGCGAAAATTGCATTCATAATGTGTAAGAATAGGGTAAAATGTTGTACCAATGACAAAGTGTGTGTGTGTGTGTGCATTTGAGCACACAGATTTCTCGCAGGTGCAATTACTATAATATCCTATTCACACATCCTGTGAACCCCTTTTTCTTCTCTTGGATGTGAAGGGATGTTAGTGCTTCAATTGAATATCTGGCACTTTTATTTTCCTCTTCAACTCTGTTTGGAGTCCATCCTAGATTACCAAAAACCTTTAGCAAGACTCTGACAACCTTGTATTTTCCTTTTGAGTCCAATTCTCCCTCCACGTAGCTTTGTAATAGCATTGACCTGTAGTTTTGTTCTTTCAACAGCCACTTTAGAGTGTAAAAAAGGAGAGAAAAAACCCCCGGACTGACTCCTACATGAGCTGGATGGCGAGAATGATTCATTTGTTTTTTTCTCCAGGTTATCTCAACAAATTGTTTCTTGCAAGCACAGCCATCCAGACATTAAGCGGCTGCCATAAAGGTTAACAGGAACAACAACCTCTCATCCCCCACTTGTTTCCTCCTCCTCCTACCTCCTTTCTTCCCTCTCTTTTCATCCCCAACCGACCAGACAGATCAAATGGATTTCGGTGTGATGAAATCGCACAGACTTCCCCCACACAAATGTCTACACCACCTCACACACACGCACACCAACACACACAGTATGAAATGCATGCACGCATGCATCAAAAACATCCTGATAGTGTTTGTCAGTGGAGGTAAATGGGTTGACTTACTGTGGCATCCTTCTTGTCATTCCACCTCGTAATGAAACTGTTCTCCTTCTTCATCTGCTTCACTTGGTCCTCCTGGACCTTCAGGGTAACACACACAAACACACACACAGCATTGCAACATTACACAATTCCTAACATCCCACTCCAATGACCAGAGCTGAACTAGACTAGACTCTTAGCCTTCTTTAGCCTCGCATGGGACATTTGGGGCAAAACAGTCCCCACCTCTGTATATAGAGGAAGTTCAAAGCTCCAGTTCTGGACAGGAGCCGTTGCAGAACAGTGTCACTCCAAAGTCTAGAAGTGGGTCGCTTCTCACAGACTTTCCAAGTCTGCTGAACTCATTTAGGAGTTGGAAGTGTGGGTGATTGTTAGACACCAGGCTCAGTTCCAACAGTGTAAATGGGCCAGTGTACATCACTTTACAAAGCTCTGGGCTGGGAAAATATGATTTTTTTATTCCGGCATTTGCTATCATTTTCAGAGAACAATTTGCTTTGTCAGGGTTATGCACTGCAAAGAAGATTGAAAGTGTGGGGGGGGGATTCCTCTCTCACACACACACACACACACACACAGACACGCACTCACACAGTGCTTCAGCCTGTGTGTTTGGTTCTGATAAAGGACCAAATTTCCGGCATGCGACGCATAAAACTTTCCTACGAATGAGCTTGCGTCTGCCACTTCTTGGGTGCTAGTGTTGTGTGCGTTTTCATCAGCGCTCACTCCCATTGGCTCGGCTTCAAGGCCGCTTGTTGCCGGAGCGGTGGCGTTCCTAACTGATTTGGAAAGAATCCTCCCTCTTCTGTTCTGGAACGAGAAGGAGAGACAAGCGCGTCTCTGGAACAAACGTGCCCACACGGCTCCCAATCCTATTAGCATGCTAGCTAACATTCCGAGTGCGACGCTGACGCAGTTACCCCTCCTCTCTCTCTCTCTCTCTCTCTCTCTCTCTCTCTCTCTCTCTCTCTCTCTCTCTCTCTCTCTCTCTCTCTCTCTCTCTCTCGTCTCTCTCTCTCTCTCTCTCTCTCTGTCTCTCTCTCTCTCCTCTCTCTCTCTCTCTCTCGTCTCTCTCTCTCTCTCTCTCTCTCTCTCTCTCCCTGTCTTCATTAGCGAGCTGTATCCTCAGGTGCAACGCTAATAGGTTCCCCCGGGGATACACGGCGACTACAAAGAAAGGTTCCGTGCTGTCGTCGCCACGTTTCGCTCTGAGAGTCAAAGCTCCGAGGAGCTCGATGACGAGCGGCAATCCCGCTAACGAGCTAGCGACGGCGGGACAGTTTGCGATGAGGGAGAAGAGAGGGGAGGAGGGGTCACTCACATCAAACAGCTGCACATAGTTGTTGATGAGGTCCTGCACACGCCTCGCCGCCTCCTGCTGGTTCTGGCCGTCTGTCTGGAAGAGGCAGGGGGAGAAGAGGCGGGCCAGGTCCTGAGTCTGCATCTGGTTCAGGTGAGAGCACCACTGGACCCTGTGCCAGAGGGAACACATGAGCAAACACACACACACACACACTCATGGAAATATTCATCTACAGTACACACACGCACGTGCGCGCAGCGCTGATCGCAAACATTCAGCTCAAGACACAGACAGAGAGAGAGACACACGTGCACACACACACACACACGCACAAACAAACAATTGCCAACATTCATCGAGACAGACAAACACCCACACAGTTGCAAACATACAGCTACAAACAGATACACACACACACATTATTGAATACCTTCAGCTACAGGCAGACACACACACACACACACACACACACACACAGAGACCCGCCGGGCTGTACCTGAACAGGTGCTGCAACAGGGCCGCCAAGGTGGCCCTGTTGATCTTGGGCAGGCTGCGGATGATGGCGGAGTACTTCTTCACTCGGTCCCTCTCGTCCTCCTCATCTGTACACACAGCCGGAGATGAGGGCACAGGCGACAGCGTGAAGAGCGAAGCCTGTTTTCGTCACGCACCCTACTTTCAATCACCGCAGGAGCGTCTACAGCAACAGACTACTTCAACAGAAACAGACAACGTCTGAATTGAATTCCTGCTACACCTTGTAATCAACACAAACACTTGCGTGAATACGCGTTGCTGGTTACGAACACCAAACCATTTCAATCAGGCGTAAATCCCGTTACAATTCCATATCCCCTGTGAATGTGACGATGGACATACTTTGAGAGGGAGTGCAGTAAAAGCGGGGTTATCTGACGCAAAGTGAGTGTCGCTGTTTCGCAGCGAAGCAAAACAAGCCACTACAAAAGTTTGTAACATAAAGACTGTCCTTGGCTGACCTAGAGCGGACACCCAGTAGGGGTAGAGCTCCTTGGCCAGGAGAGCGTCCTCCGTCTGGGACAGGAACTGTCCGTAGGGTCTTGGGTGAACGTCCTCCAGGCCATGCTCTTGGACCCTCAGCTTGACGTTGCGCGCGGTCCCCCCTGAAGGCCTCCAGGAGCTGGGCTACACGGGCCGGATCCCCCTTCCTCTGGTACAGCCCCTCCTGACCCAGACCTGGTTAGGGGAGTGTGTGTGTTCAGTGTGTATGTGTATACTGGGGGTTATGAGGACATCTTAATGACTTTTGGTCAAATTTGACATTTACCATACTGTGGTGACGAAGGAAATGCAGCTGTCGACGACGATGGGGACGCCATTTTTACTGAGCTGCTGGTTGCTCAACGCCTTTCCGTCTGTGCCCGCGGCCAATCGGATGGCAGAGTGCCACAGGGCGAAGTCCACTTTGTTGTAGCTGTGAATGTACACAGTTCTAGGACAGCCAAGGGAAAGGCATTAATACATATGACATACCTATGGTATAAAATGTCCCTGAAAAACAGATTGGGTATGTGTCAGCTGAAAACCGGAGTCAAAGTCAGAACTGTACATGGTGGCGCAGTTAGATGAACAAGCTTTTTTAGGAGAACACTCTTTCGAACAGGTTGGACCTACCTTCCTCCTTCCACCATGAGAAGCACCTGCATCCTCTCCTCACCATCCACATAGGTAGAGATCGCTAAGGAGAAACATACAGATGGATCTGTGCATGTTTCATTCAGAGATAGTTAATGGAAGGTCGTCGATTGGACATTTCAGCAAAACACTCATGACCAAGGCCGCCCTCTTTCTTGATCATCTATTGAGGTGTAGCCTCGGATACAAGTATATGTCATTCATGACTCAGAGAGCAAGTGTAGACCGTACGTCTAGACGACTCATACTGACGTATTAAAATGGGAGGGGGAAAAAACTAATTGAGGGTTTGAAGGGGGTTGGGTTGCAGTGTTAGGGTAACATAGCGGCTTCCATTTCAATTTGATTGTGTTTCCATGACTCTGAGGTGGCAGACCTCCCCGTGCACCTGCAGCTGCCTCGTTGACT